>NC_142621.1:39068106-39371136 GCF_059453375.1 Lepisosteus platostomus
TACATTGATTGTCTTTGTTGTTTGCTCTTGCTTTGACATTTTTTAGACTGACAAAAATGTGAAAAAAAAATCTTTGAAGTGGAATGCTTTGAAATCATTCTTTCAGTATTCCAAGTTATAGATCTTCAGCCACAGGTCCTGTCTGTATTAATTATACTTTTTGTGATTTTTGTTTTGGAAAATTCCTCAGAACGTTTACTTTAATCTGATTAAATTGTTGGTGTTTTACGTTTATTTTAACAGGGTTCAGTTCGTTAAATGCAGTGACAATTGTCACAGTAAGGATCAAAACCCCAAACACAAATGACATTGCAGTGATTCTTGTATAGAAAATTAAACTCTTCCTGATTTAGAAGACTTTTAAAAGTTTTCAACTCAAATCTGGAGGTGCTTAAAATGACAAACCCAACGGTTGCTCATAAGAATGCTTCCTTTTCAAATTGTGGATGAGCAAGTGAATAATTTGTCCAAGGGCAGTCCTCCTGTAATGCATTTCTAAGATAGATGTTATCTTTTACCTTTTTTCTCTTCCAATTAACATTATGTTCATCCCTTTGAAGCTCAGGGGATCCTTTGGAATCATTGCTTTATAATGCTAATGATGGTTAATTTATTTTACGGACTGTAGCTTGTAGCTGTAGCTCCAGGCTGCATATGGAGGATACATTTTAGATTTGGAAACTTTTCAAGAAACGCAAACGAAAAACCCACAAATACAGTTTTTATATTCTGAAATAGACCGCTGGAATGAATAAAACATTTAAAAAAAAGAAAAATGTATTTACACATTCAGGCACCTTCTGGCTGTGCTGTGAACAAAATATGAATAAAAGGCTGTGAGTAAAGAACTGAATAGCTTGTTAACATTTTGACCCATTCATTTCTTCTTTTGATTCATGAGATGTGAATCAAATATGAATGGGATATGAATCCATTTGTTCCATTTGAAAGTGTGCTTTTCCAAACAGCATTTACAATTAACTTGTCTTTTTTGCTGCATTGCCCAATTTTTCATCCAATTAAATAAACAGGAATATCTAAACATTTTAACATTGCTTGTGATCTTAACAGCTGAACAAAAGCACTGAGATACTAATTTTGATTTGTGGGTTTGTAGGCCTGTCTAGTACACACCACTGAAACTATTCGGGTAAGGTACTTCATGGACAGGCTCCTGGAGTACAAACGACCTGTTATGCTGGTGGGAAATGCTGGGACTGGAAAATCTGTACTGGTGGGAAATAAACTGGGATCTCTGGATCAGGAAGAGTACATGATCAAGAATGTACCTTTCAACTATTACACCACTTCCGCAATGCTCCAAGGTAAGGTTATTTTATTGTCGCTGTCATTCTTTTAACGCAGCCTATCCATTCTACAAGAAACCTTTTAAGGATCGGGAAACCTCCATGAGAAGTTTTCCAGAAGCATATTTATTGGAACATGTTTTCAGCATGTTTTAAGTAAAACTTCCGGTAACGTGAAGCTGCCCTATGACATTGTAAACAAGCAGGCTTGTAAATAGATTTTATTTCATCCAATAGAAATATTACTCTGTTGGATCTTTGAGAGGGTTTTGCCGACAGGTACTATGCACTTTAACTTAAACTGCATGCTGATCCAGTTTATAACATTTCCGCGGTGAAATGTGTGCTGCACAACCTGCACTTATTTGCTTGTACATCGCATTACATTACTGGTCGATGTGGCCGCATCATGTTGAAATTTGTGGAAACTCTCTCTGGTGAGACTAGGGGTTTGAGACAACATGGCGACTTACAATACTTTCATGATGTTCACAGTTTTGTGCGTAATTCAACTTTCTCTAATTTATCTATACCGTCAGTGGATTAATTTTGTTATTAATTTATCATTTAATGACTGGTCGGAGAAATTGGGACAGCAGTTCCCCTTTACGATTATATAATCTTTTTTGTTTGTTACAAGACAATCCAGAAAAAAAGATCATTCATATTTATTGGAACATGTTTTCAGCACTTTTTAAGTAAAAATAATTTCTAACAAAAATGTCTAAAACAAAGTTTTTAAAATTTTAACACTGTACCTAAACACTTTTGAGTTTAGCCTTTACAATTATAAAGTGATTTTGTTTGAGTTCAAACCCAAATTGTACTGTTCATTTTCTGTAATTAAGGGTTTCCAGTAGTGGAACATATTTTACTGACATTGGTACTATTTTGCTGGCGGGTGAACAGTAGCTCCTGTAGCTTCCTCTGGTGAGTGTAGTTGTGCAGTGCCAAGATGGGTTGAATATAAACTGGCAGTTATGCATCAGTGAAAGATGATAAAATATTATTAATATGAAGTCAAACTAGTGAAAAAAGAGATGTCTATCCCAGCTTTTATGCACATTTCGATAGAAAATACAGATTAACTTCCATCTTAGATCTGTTGTAAGTGGTCTTTTTGGTTAATGCAATGAATAGTTGCTCTGTAATCTTTACACCTAAAAACCCTTAAGCTAGCAATTATTTAATGGTCATTGATCTAAATCATAACAAAGTTTGATGCCCATAAATCTATTCCAGAAAGTTGTTAAAGAATGTGGAAACGATCATTGCTCGCTAGTTTTTATAAGATTAACTAGTCTATTCATGTCAAAAGGTCGATGACGTTTTATGTGAACTTTGGGATAAGTGTATCTATAAAAATTTATCTTACAGGTACATTTCTGTTACCTTTATAATAAATTGTTAACCCACCTTTTATAAATCCCTTTAGTAATAAAATATCAATTAGAACATTATATTATAATGTTATATATTATTTATTAGTATATAATTATATATGGTTCATTAGATATAGAACATTAAAAAAGATTTATTGTTTCACAACATCACCACACACATTATACAAATAAAAAACAAGTAACCATAATACAATAAGCGCCACACCCCATGTCCCAGTCCCTATTCCTCTTACCCCCACAACAGTACTCCCTGTACTCAGACATTATCAAAAATCTTTAATAATATTCCTTGAGGGCAAGGTAATATTTATATTTTCAAAAATTTATTAAATTTTTAAATTCTGCAGTCTACTCCTCAATGCTATGAAATAGACTGCTTAAGAATTGTGTCAAATCATTTACAGTCTAAATTTTATCTTGAGGATTAAGATGCTGATATGGGCCCCCATAGAAACTATTTCTGCTGGAAGAAAAAATTAAACAAAAATCCACAAATGGTTTTAAAATAAGTGGTGTAAAAGTGCTGTTACATTAACATTTTTAAACAATTTTCAGTTATTTCATAGTTGTTTGAAACATATTTTTTCTAAAATCTACTTGCTTATTTTACTCTACATATTTGCCACCCCAGAAAGAAAGAAGCAAACAAGATGCTTTTTAGGACTCAAGTGTAGATGTATAGTTCTTTTGTTAGAAATATTACAGATACAAATAGCCTTTTTTGTACTGATTTTCCAGTGCAAATCATTTTTTACTGTGGTTACGATGCTGAATAAATGTTAAATGATTTTATTAGTTTCATTTTATGTACATTGATTTTGTATGTTCTTAATTGCAAGGCGAGACTCCCAATGTCAGTATGTTCTCAGCTGCTTTAATTTTGTGGATTTCACTTTTAATTTTAAAAAAGGCTTCATTGGAAAATAAAACTTTGAATGTTTTTTATATTCATCTGTAGAATATTTAGATTGCAGTCTACATTTTTATCTGGAGAAAAATGACAATGAATATGCTGTGATGGTCACCATCAAATAGATAAATGGATTTAAAATAGGCAATTTATAATCATGCACGGTTAAATTTACATAATCTTTAAAATCCTTTCTTAAATGAAGAAAAACCTTCTATCACATAAATTGACCTAATTATTCCAAAAAAATGTTCCGCGGATGCCTGCACTTAAGCAGATATAACTTTTGTACAGTAAAGGAACATTGAAAGTGTTTTAAGAGTCCAGCATGTGTTCTGTAGTGTCAAACCATTAAAGAAATAAATTATTAAACAAATCTGAGTGTAGGATACATTAATGTAGAAGAAAAAAAAAGGCTAATTCATGTACAGTATTGCGCAGGAACTTTTTCTGTGGGTACTGCATGCAGTGGCTATCAAAAGTATTCTCCCCCCTTGGAATCTTTCACATTTTATTGTTACAGTATGGAATCATAATGTATTTAATTGGGATTTTTTGCCGTTGATTGACACAGAACACTATAATGTGAAAGTGAAAATAAAAATTCTGCAGATCCTCCTAAATTAATTCTAAATATAAAACAGAAAATAACTGATTGCATAAGTATTCTCCCCCCTTGAGTGAATATGTGGTAGAGGAACCTTGAGCAGAAATTACAGCTGTGAGGCTTCTGCGATAAGTTTCTACCAGCTGCGTACATCTAGACACTGCAGTTTTTGCCTATTCTTCTTTGCAAAATTGCTAAAGCTCCCTTAAGTTGGATGGGTACCTTTGGTAAACAGCAATTTTACACACATAATAAAAAGTCCAAAGGTGAATACCTTTGATAGCCACTGTACAGTTTCAAGGGGTGCGTATGTTGGTTTTTATGGTTTGGTATGTACTGTGTATGGTCCATTATGTGGATACTGTAGGTGATTTTTTTTTAAATAAGCAGCCAGTTGAGCTGGATGACCAATTTGAGAATAAAATGTAAAATATAAAAAATGGCTTGCACTACACTTGGAATGCTTTAGCCAAACATTACGCTGCAGGTATCTACTTGGCTTTTCTAAATGTATCCTGATGATTTATAATGTTTTTTTTTTTTATTTACAGTATATTTAACCAGATATATCAGTTCATAACAAGTTCAGATTAACAGAAAGGAAGACATTCATGCAGCAGTAATTTGAGTGGAGACATAGCAGCAGTGTCCCTGGGAGTGTTTGAGTGATGTGGGGCTCATGGCTGCACTTGTACTCTATCACCTTAAGTATGGGAACAGTGAACCTACCATATCTAGGCCTCTTGTGCCAATGTTCATATGTGCTTAAGTTGGCATATTTGTTGCTGTGAATATAAACATTATTATATTTTAGCTGCCTTTGTAGTTTTCTGCCCATTTGCTTTGTTTTGATTAATTTAGCTCCCCTTGGGATATCGTCTAAAGTGAGTCAACTTCACTGGTACCCAGTACTTTCAGAATTTGTCAGATTATGTCATCTACAGTTCTCTGTGTGTGTACTGTACCACCTCGTCTTTGAAAGGCACTACAGTAAGCAGGTGTGACATTGATATGAAGACAGACTACTGTGACTTTGTACAGAAAATTCCACGAAGAACTGTAAAATGTACAGTAAAAGTGATGTTATGAAGCAGGGTTATAACCTATTCAACAGCCCTAAACATTAAATCCTTTTTATTTAGACCCTGTCAAAGGTCAAAGGTGAATTTTGGATTTTAATATGGACGTCTTAATTTCTCTTACGGACCAGTTTACACATATACTAAATGATTTACTCATAGATAAAAAAGTTACAAAAATTCCTTTGTTGTGGATGTTAAAAATGTTTATTTTCTGTTTGTTTTCTAGCCATTTTAGAAAAGCCATTGGAAAAGAAAGCTGGTAGAAACTATGGCCCTCCTGGCAACAAGAAACTGATCTACTTCATTGATGACATGAACATGCCAGAGGTGGACACATATGGTACAGTGCAACCACACACTCTGATCAGACAGCATATGGACTACAACCACTGGTAAGTGTAGTTGTATGTATTCATAAATCTGCAGAGCATTTTGGAAGCCTAATGCCAAAGGAAGAATCAGAAGACCTTAAATTTGCTGCATTTTTTCTATTTACAAACTACAAGCACAAAAATGATTTGCAGAATTAAAAAAAAAATCTATTTAGAGGTGCACATACATACAGTATGGCTTTATCTTTGAAAACTATATTAATTTACAATTGAATTACAGTGTGGAAAAATAGAGCTCTGTATTATTATGATAAATACAGTAAGTTTACCAATATGCAGTATATATAGAAGCTCGTATTGGAATACTTACTTTACATTCAGGAACAAGTAAACGTTTTTTCCCTGCTGAGAAGAAAGGAAACAAAATGTTTCGGCTGTGGAGCCTTCTTTGGGTGTGAAGAAGAATGTTTCTACTTACTGTTTCTACTTACATTCAGGTTATACATTAAAATTGACTTTGTATAGACATAAGTGGTTTACTTTTTTCCAGACTGTATTGTAAAATATTCAGTTTTGGTCAATGATTCATTGTAAAAAGTCATTCTTGCATTAACTGAAACTAGAGTGCAGTGATATTTGTTGATGGGGTCATCACTTGTCATTACAATTAGTCAGAAGTTAGGTTTTGCATGTACAAGGGTAACATGATGGTTAGGTGATTAGCATTGCTGCCCTGCAGCGTTGGAGCCCTGGGCTCAGTTCAAGACCTGGGGTGCTATCTGCATGGTATCTGCTTGTATGTTCTCCCCATGTTCATGTGAGTTTCTTTCATGTGCTCCAGTTTCCTCTCACATTCCAAAGACAGTCTTGTGGGTTAACTGGCTTCTGTGATAATTGGCCCTGGTGTGAGTGTCTGTGTCTGTGAGTGCCCTGTGATCAACTCGGGTCCCATTCAGGTTGTACCCTGCCTCGCACCTGTTGCTTGCCAGGATAGGCTTTGGCTCTCCCACGACCCTATATTGGACAAAACAGTTACAAAATGGATGGATGGATTTTGTCTCTTTGCCCTAGGTATGACAGAAACAAGTTGTCACTGAAGGAGATTCACAACGTGCAGTATGTGTCTTGCATGAATCCTACGGCTGGCAGTTTCACCATCAACCCAAGGCTGCAGGTATCTACTTGGCTTTTCTAAATGTATCCTGATGATTTATAATCAGCTTCTGGGAGCAATCTAGGCATGCTTAAAAAAAAAAAAAGAATAAAAAAGGAAAGAAAAATTAGAAACATTATTACTGCAGTCACACCCACAGAGAACACTGTGTAACTCATCAAAAGGTAATTTGGGTTCTAATAAGGCACCTGGCATGGTGCTGCACTACTCACAAAAGGCTGGAAATAAAAAAAAGGCCAAGAGCAAAATGCCTTCTCCCACCAGCATTGCTAAAGCAAAAAGGGAACGTTTCAAGAAGTATATGTGGGCCTGCAAATAGAGCTAAAGTGTGTGTATGTCAACTTTCAATAAATCCTCCAGTTTAAAAAAAATGTATTTGCTAAGTAACAGAGACATAACCCGTCTATTACAAAATAAATTGTAAAAGGAAGGACTAACAAAACATTTAATAAGTCCAAAAGTAATAGAACCAAATGACCAAAAGTTTTTCTTTTATTGCTTTATTACATTATTGCTTTACCATGCTGATCTAATGTTATTGCATTAATTTTGAACACTTAATTTGAGTTGGTGTATTTTATGGAATTGGTGTTTCAAAGATGCAAATTTATGGAGTAGTGCTTCCATATGACAACTGGCTTCTCATAAAAACAGGAGAAACTTGCAGTAACTTTGGTGGAAGATTTGTCCTGGAAAATAAGATGATTGTATGACAACTGAGAATTTGTTTTCTTTTATGCACCATTTTTTTATATTTACTCTCAATTACTGCTGTTACTTTTAACACATAACATTTTAAAGGTGTTTTAGCATAATTTAGTTCCTCATTAACAGTTCTCAGGGAGTTTTAACAGTTTTAACAAGACTTAACTTTTGAACATGGAAATATTTTGTTGTGATAAACATCTCTTATACTGCATCATGTAATGTACTGAATAGATCTACACACAACAAGCTGTAACAAACAATACCAACAACATTTAACATGAAAATTTGAGTTTAAATAATCGTCAATCTACATTTTCTACAGTTTAAAAGTAGCATACTGATTGCAGTTGATGATAGTCACCATATTTACAGTACATCCGAGTTGAAGCAGATTAAAAAAAAAAAAGATTTTTGCCAATGCTAAAAGTGTTTGGGTTGTTTCGGTTACTGCTGCAGTAGCACAGATGTACATCTTTAATCTTCACAGGTCCTGACTTGTTAATGAATATTTTTTTAAAAATCCATCCAGAGTGTCTTGTACCTGTTGCTTGCGGGGATAGGCTCCAGCTCTCCCATGACCCTGGATTGGATAAAGCATTTAGAAAATGGATGCACCCCATCCACAATGTGAACCCCCAAACTTGCAATATGGACAAGCATTATATACAGTAGATACATTTTGCAGTCTTAAATTAAAACTCATCATTGGGTTACTTTTTGTTTTCATTTTCAGCGTCACTTCTGCGTGTTTGCACTCTCATTTCCTGGGTCAGATGCTTTGGGGACCATTTACAGCACGATACTCAGCCAGCACCTAAAAGTGGGGAACTTTGGAGTGCCTCTACAGAAGTCCACCTCCCAGCTTATCAACTTAGCTTTGGGACTGCATCAGAAAGTAGCTTCAACATTCCTCCCCACAGCCATCAAATTTCATTACATCTTCAACTTGAGAGACCTTTCCAACATATTCCAGGTAGGCTTTGAACAGTTTTCTATCTGTGTGTTTACAACAGACTAATGTAAATATATGCAACTGCATATTTAAAATTTTATAAAAGCAATCATGTTCCTAAACAGTATATAAAACAGTACAAAAATACATTTAGATTTTGGTTCATGAGATTTTTAGAAGTCATGCTTCCCTGCCCCAAACCAAAGAATGTTTCTGGACCTAAGCTGATGTCATTTTCAGCACAGAGGACTATTTAAGAAGTATTTGCTTGTGAAAGTTTACACCATAGAATGTCTAAATTTAATTTTTGGAAGTGATTCTGTTGGCCTTAGTATAAGTTAAACATTCAGCTATCTTTCCTTGAAAGGCATGGAATAGAACTGGTATTCAGGTATGATTTTGTGGCAGAGAGAACCTGTAGGAATGTCTTGACAGTAAGTGAAAAAAGAATGGGTTAGATCCCAAGGGGTTAGTTAAATTTTAATATATAGCATGCATCAATACACCAATGTATCAATAAATCTTCATGCCTCAAAGCCTTTGATCCAGCAGGCAGGAGATCAATCAATGACCTACATGCATAGATTTAAAAGACAAAATCGCGTGTCATTCAAAAGAAGCAAAAGCATAAGCTTAATACACTTATTCTTCAATTCGTTCATTTTTATGCTTTCAGAATGATGCGCACAAGGCATTTTAATGGTTTTCATTAAATAAAAGTGTACAATTATTTTTTCTATAGCATTTGTGATTTCATGATTATTTCAAAAGTAATGTCAAGTATAATTGTATGAATGGACAGATGTAGAGGCTCAGGTGTTGAGTAAGGCTTTGACATTACCTAAATTTCAGTGTTTTTAAAAGAACCAATATCTATACAATATCTCATATTTAATTATCCTGCTGAAAACACAATTATTTCTTATTGATTTGCATATTGATAATGCCTATTGACAGTGCCATGATCAAATTATTTTTTGGTAAATTTCTCTGTCAAATCTCTGTCAAAAAAATAAACATTTCTGAGTGTGTCTATATCACAACATGTTAGTTGTTTAATGTCTGGAATGTTTTTTGTATTAACAGTTTACATGTGTCAATATTTCTAATTTTAATTTTTAATTTTAAGTTTAATTTTTAGAAATAATGCATTGTTTCCTGTTGAATTAATATGAATTTCACTCTAAGTAGTGATGTAGTAATTGGCTATTCATGAGACTTCCATATTCCTAAGGAATTAATGATACAAAGTAACTTATTAAAAAGTGTTATTTTTAAAGAGATATTAATAGGACAGGAATGGGGCATGACAAGCTGTTTACTGTATGTCTTATTAAAATACCATTTTAATCCAACCTTTAGTTGAACCATTAAAATAATATTGGACTATATGATATTAATATATATATATCATAAGATAGTGTCTTAAATTTTAATATAGTTGACAGACCTGGTGCTGGTTGCATTAAAACTAAATGATTTACTTACCATTAATTGATCGAATTTAAAAATAGCATCAGTAAAAGTGACACATAGTAGTACAGTGTTTTATCTAGTCAAGAATAATGGATGGAACAGTATCTGTGGTTGTATTTATCTTTGTCTTTAATATAAGATAGCCCTTGGAAGTAGTTTAATGTATTCCCTCTGGAGACTGATCAGCAGATTAGGTTCTAGTCAGACAAGAAGTTGACTGGCTCTGAGCTCTGAAGTTTGCTGCTCTCTTTTTGCCTTAGTGCTTTATTTAATCATTTAAGATAGTACCCAGTGGATATAACTTGGGCCTGGGTGTTTATTTTTTTTAAATGAGACTTGTTTTTTGTAGACATTGAAAAATGGAAACACATTGTCCTTTTCAGTGCATACTGTTTCTTTTGCTGTGGGGCTGAGGGCTTCACCATGCTAGGGCAATCATTGTTATAATTGTCAGAATGGATCCTACCTGAAGGATAAAACGTATGTAGCTGAAATAAACTAATGCATTTTCAGCTGCTTTTCTATTGAAATCGGCCAACATTATATTAGTGGCTTCACATTTGGATGGCAGGTGAGAAAAAGACCATACAATATGCTGCCTGCCATATGGAGTGAGTTCATTGAAATTGGAAGAACCTTTTGTGCTTCATTTCAAGAGCGTTTGTTATTTTTATTATTTTTCTTTATTTCAAGACATATTTGGAAATGAATGGAAAAAAAGCTGTTAGAGCTCTTTCTAACCATATATGCATTTCTTTGAAGGATTGTCATCAATGAACTCTGATCACATTTCTTACTGCTGTTGTGCCATTGGCTGGAAGGGATAGAAAGTAAACTCTGTAACCAAAAGGAAAAAAAAAAATCCCATTGTGCATGCAATTAGAACTGATTTATTTATTTAATGTTTATGTCTTCATAACTATAATTTGAATTGCAAAACATATTTGGATGTCTTTCAAAGAATGAATGAATGAATAAATGCATAAGCAGCCATATGTTATTGGCATCTCTCATACACCATGTGTTTAGTTAAAAGTTTTAGTGAGAATGACAGATCAAAGATACAGAGTACAAAGGCTCTTTTATGACTGTGGCATTTAGTAAGAGCTTTTCTTTTCATCATCAGACTCTGGTTTTGCTGTACTGAAAATCAAGGTCATAAATGTCTCAAGAATATAGGACACCTTTTCCCTGGAGGTTTTGTGAACATCTCACAAGCATTATTATTGGAGTACTGAAAGTGAGGAGTGCTATTTGTATAGCAGAGCATGATCGTAGTCGGTCTGTTTATGTTAATGTAGGAACTGTATTCTAAATGAACAGCTGATTTTTTGTTAAGCAATATGTTCCTGTTTCCTTTTGGCACAGGATTGTCTAAATTTAATTTTTAAAGGTATAAGTGTCTCATAAGAACAGCTTACTTTGTACTTTAAATTTAGGTCTGTGTGTGGTGGGTATTAGCTAATTATGACTAAGCTATATGGAACCATTGTAGCGTTTTTTCTATATCAAGTTTCTCTACTCATTTAAAATATTGACTGACATTCAAGACAGAAATGTGGCACTATGGATTCATTGATTGTATCCTGGGACTGATGGAAAAATACAGATAATATGGTTTTGAGTAGACAAATACTTCAATAAGAGTGTTCACAATAATTGATCTTATACTTCTTTTCAGATTTAACAAGTCACAGAAGTGTGGAAAAAAATGCATTAAACTGCCTCACTTTCAGAGGTTTGCTGTCTTTTTTTTTTGATAAAGTTATAGACAGTGGAATATCCTTGATATAGGAATATTCCTTGATTAGGAATGCATGAGAAAAAAAACTTTCTCCTGCATGCAGTGATCACATAAAAACTAAATTGCTCATTGCTTTGATCGTAGCTTAAGATATCTGGGATCCTGCCTGGGTCCCAGGGAGTCCCTGTGGGTCTCCCACAACTGTAATGAAGGCCTGTGTTATACAGTGTACAAAGCTAAAGTGTGTATTTTCAGTTAATTTTATGTAAAAACATTAATACGAAAATATGATATATTTGAAACTCACTTCACTGTTTATTTTGTAAGAAATCAGTCATATCTAAACAGGACTATATCTTGTAGCAATGGGGCTTCCTTGTGTTTTGCCTTAACGAATTAGTTAAAATTGTTTAGAGTGCTGTTTTATACTCCTGTTGTTCTCTGTTTGTTTTTATTTATTGGCTACTGAGTTTCATGTTTCACTCTTCTGACTGCACTTAAAAACAGAGATGTAATCTGATGGAACTCCTCAGGTGTCCATTTTGGAATATGGAGTCTCAAGGATTCTAATCAGTTGTGTCAACATGTAGGCTGGTATAATCATCTTTCTCGTCATGTTATTCGTAGATTTATGCTGGTGTTGAGTGTACAGCATATGCAGCTTGTCGCATTCTGTTTCTGTGCAGCACATTGATTTAAAGCTTGCAGAATTCCTGATTTCCTTAATTGAGTTACTTGAATAGGAGCTGGCTTTCACTATTCTAATGTACTTTGAAATACTTGAAACAAGACGTGTTCTTCAGAAGAAGGAATAATTTTAGTAAAGTGGAGGGTTATATGATATCAAAGAAAATATAAAAATCATATGCAACCTCATTTTTCTTTTGTGAATTGCATTAAAGCATTTGTACCATTCTAATTCATAGACGAGTTATCATTAGACTGACAATACATATCTGTTAATCTATTTAATGATCATTACTTTTTACAGTAAAACAGCCTGTATTTTAGTTGTTTCTTTGTTTTGCCATTGTGTAAACTTGCATTGCAGAAAAACATTCCCATCAGCAAGCTGAGCTGCTTTGCCGTGGTTTAGGGTTGCTTATATGTTTACTGTATTTTGCTGCAGGTTTTTGCTTTCCCTCATTGAAACAACACAGAATCTCCTAAGAAGCTACTTTCTCTGGAAGCATATTTATATACTGTAGTAGCACAAACTACATGATTTTTAAAGTATTTTTTTAAAGAGTTTAAAGATTTTTCCAGTAGTTTACACAATTTTGCAATAGATTTAATTTCAAGAAATGCTGATTTTATTTTTCTGTTATTTTCAGTTTTCTTAGACAATGAAGAGTATATCTGTCATGAGATATTTCATGTCTGTGTGAGACTCAGGCTCAGTTTGGTTTTTTATTCATGATTTCTTTTACACTTGTGTGAAGGAGCATCTTCCAGATCCGTGTTATATACAAAATCTCTTATAAATTAGACATAAGTTACACTATACATTTGACCATTTTAGATCATGTATATTTAACAAGTTGTTGGTAATATTAATCCTTACTGTTTGCATGTCTAATCATTGCAATTACTTGGACCATTTAACAATGTATTCTGAAGACAACTGTCACATTGCATTCAATATTGTGACTAATGACCTTGCCCTTTGGTACAGATGCAGTGACAGCTATGATTTGCATCAATGCTGGTGAAATGTGAAGCATCTGTTTTACCACACATTTTCATTCTACCAGAAGAAATAAGAAATAATGTGCAATATATGTGTATCCACATCTATATCCCACAGATTGGCAGAGGCTTGTGGTGTAGATGAAATGGAACTGACTCCTGCTATCTTAATTTCATGCTTGGCTACCATGTAATCATCCCAATGGCACGATGACAGGTTTAAATCTCCCAGTGGAAAACTAACAGGAGATGAATGGTGTCAGTGACCCCATTAATTCTTAGAGCCTGTTTTTTTTTTTAAATGAGAGATCGACAGAGTTCATTTGGTAATGATGACCTGCAATGATAGGTTGTTGCAAGGCATGATATCATCATATTTTGTTAATGATTTATAATCCTGAAATGTCAAGCACTTAGGATTCTATTTACAGAGGCACCGACCTTTATAAGCCATAAGAGAGGTTTTCTTTAAACAAAAATGTTCTCTTGTCTTTCAAAAGCACGCCCATTTCCCCATTTAGGAATTTATACTTGTCACTTATATTCTTGCAGATTTAAACAAATAGTGATTCTGATGTTTCAGGTTCCTTCATTAAGTTAAAGCATGGTCATTGATTTGGAAAGTGGCTTTTTAAGGGCCACATATCCGCTTGTATGTGGTGAATATGATTTTCTAATGATACTATGTGCTTGACATTTCAGGATGATAAATCATTAACAGAATATGACAATAGGGTGCACTGCAACAACCCAGCCATTGCAGATCATTGTTACCAAATTAACTGCAGATCTTTCATATTTTCTGGAATCTGCTTATCTATCTTGTCAATAAATTATATAACTACAGTATCTAATTTGCCTGTTTGCCTATGTCTTTTCTTTTAGAAGAATCCTTTAATACATATTGTATTTTAAATCCATAAAAGCACCTTTTCACAGAGAATTTCCATTAATTCATTAATTCATCTTTTCTGTAAGTGCATCAAGGTGTAAAATATGACTGCTGAGAATAGTAATTACAGGAAATTGCTCATTGTCTGCAGCAAAGAAGTGTACTGTATAACACACCCAGGTTTGTTGTCAGAATGAATTCCACAGTAAATGCATGACATGAACTGAGCCAGGGGAATTTTTCCTTTATAATTAACATAATTATTTGCTGATGCATCCAATCATGATTGTCTCAAGTCAATCTGTCACACTTTTCCAGCAGAGAGCCTATATGTAGCCCTGTAATATCATTCCAAAATAGTGATGCGCAGTAGGGGCTATGTCCTTCTCGACATGGGATGCCATATCCAGACACTCAAAGTTGACATCTTAGTGATACTTTAGCATCCTGATACATTTGTTCTGATAGCCTGGCAAAAACAGACTTCTAGGCAGAGTTAGAATCTGAAAGTCGATACCGTGGTGCTGCTCTTGCGGTTGCTGTACGCTTTCTGTATTTTGTGCTGCATATTTTAAGGGCTAAATTGCACACGTTGATGAGATGCCGATATGCCCTGATCTTCCATCTTGCTGCCCGAACATTTCCTCTCCTGCTATTATTTATGTGCTCATTTTCCCTTGAATCCAATCCTTCCACTGTCTTTGAGATCCCACAGATGAGTTTTCATGAGGAATACGTCTATTTCTTTCTTTTGCCTGTGGAGTTTTTTTATTAGTCTTGGAAATGAGATCCAGTTAAGGCCAGATTTCCTTGTCAGCCATGGAAGAGAGATCATAGCTTACATTTTGGTGTGATAAATTGATATTTTACTTCATCTACTTTTTTAAAAATGAATTAATATAAATATTTAAGTTCCATTGAACTCTCAGGCTCTTATACATTAAATATAAAACAATTTGTGCATTTAATAGTGCTTTTAAATGTAAGAATAAATATTGGATCTGGACCTACAGTACCCAAGCACTAGACCCTTACTGTGAAAGTTTAATGGCTTTCCAAAATAAAGTGTGTGGTAGCCAGATTGCAAGTGTTTGTTTGAAAGATTTTTGATACTCCCTTATACATAACATTAAGCAAAGATGGATTTTAATAAGTGGTTCAGGTGGGTAGCTGCGTCAGCATGTGTAGGCTGCAAAGGAACAAGTAACAGGTATATTCCATGCTGAAAAGAGAAGAAAGAAAACACAACTTTTTGGCTGTGGAGCCAAAGAAGGAGGCGCCACAGCCAAAAAGTTGTGTTTTCTTTCTTCTCTCTTCTCTTCTCTTTTCAGCATGGAATAAACCTATTACTTGTTCTTTTTAATAAGTATATGACTCTTAATTTATTGTGGAATTGGTTCAGCAATTAATAGAAAAAGTACACAAGTGAATAATTATTAGATAATAATGGCAGGTAAGCAGTTATAGAAATACACAGTGTGATGAGCGATGCTTCAACAAATAAGAGTTTAAATTTATAGTAGTTGACTGGCCTTTCTGTAAACTTCTCATTGTCATGGTAAGGATCTTTCTGCCTTGATATAGCTTATTGCCAACAATCTACTGTATCTATCACAATGACCCCAATCAAGCAGTGAAAATTTTTAATTACATTTATAATTGAAGATTAAAATAAGAAAATGGCTCGATTTATGTATTTAAAACAAACAATATTTATTTTCTTAAGAGCTTATTACAGTTTGTACAATGTTTGGACCTTATTTTGCCCAACAAATATATTGAAGTATATATATATATCGCTGTCAACTTTATGGTAATACTAAAGTCTAATATATTCTGAAGTGAAAGAAGAAGGTCTTAGAAGTCATATATCTAATCTCAAACTTAATCTTTTTTCAGGGCATTCTATTCTCTACAAACGAGTGCTTAAAAACTCCTCAAGACTTGATGAAATTGTACCTGCATGAGTCAAACAGGGTCTACAGAGATAAGATGGTTGAAGAAAAGGATTTTGAGATCTTTGATAAGATACAGACTGATATGGTGAAAAAGTTCTATGAGGTGAGACTTTTCAGAGTTTGAGGACTCAAAGCATTTTAGGTCATTAGGTCAAAAATGCTTTGGAAGACCACTGGCCAATGTTGCAAATGGTGCAAATGCTAATTAGAAATGCTTGAATGTCCTGACAGGCTGTGGTCCATGAGTCCTGCAAATTGGAAAACTTTTTTTTTATGTTTCAATTCCCAGTACACCCTGGCTTCTCAGGTTTAAAAATCAAAATAATAATCCTGACACTTATATAGCACTTTTCTGGACATTCCACTCAAAGCACTTTAGAGGTAATGGGGACTCTCCTCCATCACCACCTAAATTTAGCATGGAATGTTTACACAGGAGTTAAAAAAACAACATTTAATTCATATTATCTAAATTCTAGTATTGTTAATACATTAGTAATGTTTAGAGATGATCCCAAAATGAACACAGTAGACACTGTGTGGCAAATATAAAAAGAAACACTTAAGATATGGCAAACACCTGGAAGATTACATTTAATATAGACAAGTGTACAGTATTACATGCAGGTAGCCAAAACATAAATTATAAGTGTTTAAGATAGAAAGCATTGAACTTCAAGATGCTGTCTTTGAAAAAGAGTTGTTTGCTGTACTGTATCTTTATGTATCATTTTGATCTATGATAATTGATAATCCCCAATTGACACGGTCAACACATCAAGCTTACTTAGAACCAATGGTGAAACATGAATAAGGGCAAAAAATTCGGGAATGGGGAATTACAGTACATTTCAGAACTGAGACGAGGAGACTTTTTTATTAGATGTGGGAGTCTACAACGCATTACCCTGCCATAATTTTATTTCAGGAAGACAATTGAAATACTTATCTAACATCCTAACAGGCCTCCCCTGATTTGTGACCTATTGCAATTATGGAGCCAACTACTGTGTGCCTTCCCAAAGCAGTAATGCCTATTCCCGAAACATATCCATACCTCTCATGCATTCATAGCACATAGTGCCATGCTGTAACATGAGTAATTGAATAGAGTACATTTGATTAATTTAACAAATTTTCTTTTGTATACAAAACAATTCTTAGGAAATCAATGGGAAGTCACGTACACCATTTAAGTAAAAGTATTTATAATTATAATTTTCAAGAAGCATTTAGCAAAGTGCAGCTGTCTTATTCGTTTCACATTAGGATATTGAAGAAACCCTGGAGGAAACAAAGAAAATGAATATGTACTGTCATTTTGCCACTGGAATTGGGGAGCCTAAATACATGCCAATACAGTCATGGGAAACCTTAAACAAAACACTTCTGGAAGCGCTGGACAACTATAATGAAGTCAATGCAGTCATGAACCTTGTCCTTTTTGAAGATGCCATGTCACACATGTAAGGCGAACAAAGCATGTTTTCTAGATTTATTATTAATTGCATCATTAGGTAAAACCAGTGAGTTAGCACATTTTGCTTTCTGTGGTTTTCTTAAGCAGTGGCACTCTAGGGAAGCTTGGAACAGCAAATTGACCAGGTTAGAAGAAAAGAAAATATGAGGTGTATTTTTTACCGTATCAGTCATTGCTATTATTAGACACATGTTCTTGAGATTCTCATCCCAGCTCTGTTGATTGTGTCCTACAGCCCAAGAGATTGCAGGCTCAGATCATGACTGTATGCTTTGTGGCCATTTGTCACTATAATGCTAGTTTTTATCAACAGCTGTTGAATACTTTGACTGATTTTTTGCTGAAAATTTCACAGCATCTCAGTCATAAGGTGAGAGTAGTGATAATTTTTAAGACAGTTAGTCATAGGTGAGAGGTGGGCTGATAGGAGAAGAAGCTTGATGCAAAGTAGGTACAGAGGAGTGAAAGTGTATGTGATGCCATTTTGCAATCATCTGGAGAACTAGTGAAACCATAATTTTATTAGAGAGACGTTTCTGACTTTTTAAAATTTGAGTTGCCGGCGTGGTTAGTTTTAAAAATCAAAAGTGGCACCCTTGATGTTCATTAGAGCGTTTCAGTGTTCAAAGTGTAATTGTTTTTAGAATCTGTTCTTGACATATCATTCATTCCAATATCTGTCCCAGTCTCTGCAGTTTAGTTGGTTAGTTAGTAAAAGACTTCTAATGAATCTCATAAGTAATAGCTTCACTACTTGATAGTAAACGTTTTCCTCCTTGTTTAATCTTATCGTGCTGCCAATGTAGCTGCCGCATCAACCGTATCCTGGAGTCTCCCAGAGGGAACGCTCTCCTCGTTGGTGTGGGCGGCAGCGGTAAACAGAGCCTGACAAGACTGGCAGCCTTTATAAGCTCCTTGGAGGTCTTTCAAATTACTTTAAAGAAAGGGTACGGCATTCCTGATCTTAAGGTAAGTCCATGTTTAATGAATGGTAAGGCTTGATTAAATATTTTCACCGTATTTCCCCCTTCAGTCTCATTAAATCTTTTAATATCTGTGAGGCACTTGAACATGGAAAGAATGTGATTGCTATACATTCAAGTACTTTTGGCAAATGAGTTTTTTTTATCCAAGTTTTTTTTTCTTTGGATACTGTGAAATCCTTGATATTAATGAAGCGATTAGCTTGAAAGGACTGCAACTAAAATTGTGCATCAGCACAGAAATGTAGACATAAATGCAAACATAGGGTAATCCTTGAAAAGTGAGAGCAGCTTTTTTGGTGTACAAATGACCAGATCTATTTAATGTCTATGAAAGCTAAAAGAACCTTGCATTCTGTTTAGCCAGTGAGATTGCTGTGATGTAATAATGGATTTAAATGTTTGTTTTCTTTGATTTAGAATGATTTAGCTGCGCAGTACATAAAAGCTGGACTCAAGAATGTTGGCACTGTATTCTTAATGACTGATGCCCAAGTTGCAGATGAAAAGTTCTTGGTATTGGTTAATGACCTCTTAGCATCAGGTAAGACCTTATTTTGAGTCCGTAATTCTATTTGAAACAACAAATCAATCGATGTCGCTAATAACTTACTACTTTAGTAGTCATGTGTTGAACTACGGTATATGTTATGTATAACAGTATTTTATTATTAATTAATATGTGAAAAACGTTGGTTTTATTTAAAACATTTATATGAAAAAAAAATGTTTCCTATTTATTTTTAACGTGTTTGAACATAAGAAGAGTTATGTACAGTACAGTAAGACACGGTCATCCTTCATGTCAATACCTAATACTTTTCATTTGAGTAGATTGTAGGTGCTTCTTGATTCATGGCCAACCTTACCAACCTAGTCCAGAAATCACATGCACTTATTCTGTAACACTACGCACCATGTTTCAGTTCTGATTTTGATGTAATGCCCTTTTCTGATTTCATCAATATCTTGTTGTATAATATACTGTAACTGTTGAAAGTCTACACAGATATGTCATAATATACAATTGATGCATAACATTATGCAAAACACCTCGACAGCAGCCATATCACCCTGCAGCTCACAACTGGCAACTCGCTGAAGCTAAGCAAGTATGAACCTGGTCACTACTTGAATAGGAGACCTCCTGGGAAAGCTACGGTTGCTACTGGAAGAGTTATTAGAGAGGCCAGTAGGGGGTGCTCAACCCGCGGTCTGTGTGGGTCCTAATACACCAGCATAGTGATGGGGACACTTAACTGTAAAAAGACACCTTCTTTCAGATGAGACTTAAATCTGAGGTCCTGACTCTCTGTGGTCATTAAAAATCCCAAAGTGTTTCTTAAAAAGAGTAGAGGTGTTACTTCGGTGTCCTGCCCAGATTTCTCCCTTGCTTTTACCAGCCATGGCCTCCTAATAATCCCCATGAATTGGCTTCATCACTCTGTTCTCCTCCTCACTGATAGCTGGTGTGTAGTGAGTGTACTGGTGCATTATGGCTGCCATCGCATCATCCAGGTGGATGCTGCACATTGGTGGTGGTGGAGGGGAGTCTCCATTACCTGTAAAGTGCTTTGAGTGGAGTGTCCAGAAAAGCGCTATATAAGTGTAAGGAATTATTACCTCAAAGAAATCCTTAAAAAGCAAACAATACATAGGAAAACCCATCAGAGCAGGATGAAATCAGAAGTGCAACTGTCAGAGACACCATATTTAACATGCAGCTTCTGGACAATTTTGCATTTACTCACTACCCGCAATTCGTTCACGTATTCTTTTAAGATATTCTCTCTGTGTATATCTATGTAGATGGTTTTTAATGCAGGGGTTTCGCCATGGTGCATGGGCAGAATAGATTAATTGATGAAGAAGTTTTGTCATTGTTGAAAATTCACTGATCTTAAATTGATTAAATGTCTTACTTACTGTATGTGTTAAATGTTTTTTTTTTCTAAACTGCCTTTAACAAATGAGGAGGCGTATACAGGTTTTGTGTTACATTCAGAGAGTAATGGGTTTATTTCCTCCTCACTGCCCATAGATTTCAAGACATTTTAAGCAGTCCCACAGGAAGCAGACTCAGTGGGATGTGAAACACAAATGTTGAAATGTCTCTGTCAGAACCATTTCTGTATGCAAAAGGCCTTAGAGGTTTTTGCATGATCAAGGAAAATAACTACATTTTCATAGTGAATATAGCATTATGTGTACAGTATTTTAATGTTTTCCCCCCATTGAAATGCCACCTCCCTGATATGCTAAGGAATAACCTTATCTGTAAGGGTTTTCTAATAAAAAGCTGACCAGACTAAGCAGCTTTCTTTATCTCTGTAGAATATGCATACAAATAGAATAATGAACAGCTATAAACTGGTCTTACAACATACCAAATAAATATTTTGAAAGTCTACTTAAAGCTTGCAGTTCATGTTTAATAATACACTTCATTATTCTAAACTTAAAATAAAAAATAACTGGCAATTTTCATTTGATATAAAATCAAGTTAATATTTTGAGTTACATTTTATTAAACAAGAGCTGGAAGTTATTAGAGGAGCAATCATAGTTGTGCTCTGTTAATTACAATTGTTTGGGAAAAGAAATGTCAGATTTGGTTTTTTTTTTACGCTGCACTTTTTATAATACATTTTATATTAATAAAAACAATGTCTTCCCTCCATTTATAACCTACAGAATTTAATATTTCTCCCAAATAAAATAATAAAATTGCAATTAAGATAAAGTTCACCATTATCCAAGAACACATTGATCCACTATGTTTGCTTCTTTTAACTTCTTGTATTTTTAAATTCATCCAAAGGAAGAATGTAGCATGATAATAGAAAACAATTATGAATACTGCGTACATGTATTTTGGTTATACAATGTTAATGATATAATGAAATATAAAATTAAACTAGATTGATTTTAACTGATTAAAAACTCTCTGTACAACACCAAGTGTATAGCATAATCTGGATAGGTTTGATTAGAGGGATGCAGTGGTTAACACTGACTCTGTGTTCAATTCCGGACCTGGGGTCCTGTCTGCATGAATTTTGAATGTTCTCCCCGTGTTTGAGTGGCTTTCCTCCTTGTGCTCTGGTTTCTTCCCACAGTCCAAAGACATATTGGTAGGTTAATTGGCTTCTGGGAAAGCTGTCCCTGTTGTGAGTGTGAGCCTGTCTGTGTCTGTGTGTCTATCCTGGGATGAACTGAAGTCCTGTCCAGGGTGTATCCTGCCTTGCGGTCATTATTTGCTGGGCAGGCTCTGGCTCCCCCGTGTCTTCGTATTGGAGAAAGAGGTTAGAAAATAGATGGACAGTATTGATTAGGGAAAAAAAATGGTTCATTTTAAAGTGCGATTCTAAAATTTTGCATTTCCAGGACTCTAATGTCTTTATTGAAGCAGGTAGAAGCACATAGAAAGCTAACTGAAATTTCAGCATGAGAGTCATTTACATTAAAGTGTATCACTGTGGTGCTATTTGGGGAAAAAAGTAAAATAAATCCTTTTGGCATTGTTTAACATAGAGAACTGAGATTCTAGCAATATGGCAGGTGGGCAGATGGTTTCAGTACCATATGTAGAAAATCCAACTACATTTTCATTCACCCACATGTAGTTACTGTATGATTTTTTCACACATATCCATACATTTAATATACTGTCATGCTCTTGCATTGTGTGCACTGTGAGATTCTATCTCATTCCTCTCATAGATCACGGACAAACATGTGCCTGTTCACTGGTGTCTTAGCCCTTCATGCCACACATTACATAAATCATCCCACAGATTTTAATAACATCTTACAGTAAATTGGCTAATTAGGGAATTCACGATATACAGTAGCTGTCACATTCTCTTCTTGTAAGAAAGCTGCTATTACATGAGCTATATGAGCACTTGTATTGTTCTGCTGGAATTTTGTCATGTCAAGATAAGCCTGCAAGAAAATCAGTAAGTCAGGTCCCATAATGTGAGCAGTGTAGCACTGTATCACTACTGGAGTTCTAGTCACTCCTGTCCAGACTATTACATTTAAACTCGTCAATTGATTCAGGAAGATCTGCACCAAACCTTGATTCTTTGCTCAAGAGAACTTGGCTCCTCTGCTGGCAAGTCCATCTGTGACCTTCCTCAACATACCAGTGCCACAATTGCATTGGTCTCTTGATCAATGGGGCATACCGGTTCCATAACATTCAATAGGTTAAATTGCCTCACGATTTGTGCCCAATCATCTCTGTCAGTAATACAGTGATTTATTTCTTATGCACTCAAATGTGTCACAGTTAACCATGAATGATCAATTAATCCAAATTATGTCAACAACAATTAATCAATACGCAGAATTTATATATTTAAAAAAAAATCATGGTAGAATAGTGTGATATGTTTCTTTTGATGCCCAGTATATTTAGATTATTACACACATTAATATTCTAGACTGAGTCTGATTAGAAGATAGAGATTACAGTGCGTGGGCACATAATCTATGAGCCTACTGGAAATTTAGAAATATTTAAAAACCATGAGATTTAATGCATACCATGCCATATCTGTGAAGATATTGACAAATACCTAGCACTACAGCTGCCAAAGTAGGTTTCTTATGATATGTTATTGTAGTAGACCTGATTTGTCCTCAACATATTTCTTTTCTTGGTAACTTCTCTGCAATATATAGTTTCAAACCCTGGCAAAGTCAATTAAAGTCAAAATGGACAACACAGTATTTCAATAACCTTACACTGCATGACTGTGATTAGTAATATACCTTTACACATATTACAGTTCTTTAATTTACAGTACTGTAATTTTTACTTGCATTGTACAAGTGAATTTCCTATAATAAGTTTGGACTTTGCTATGTAGACGTTTTGTCCTAAATTATTGTCAACCATATGTACTGTATATAACCACAGGAGAAATCCCAGATTTGTTTCCTGACGATGAGGTTGAAAACATTATCTCTGGTGTAAGGAATGAGGTCAAGGGCCTGGGATTGTTGGACACAAGAGAAAACTGCTGGAAGTTCTTCATTGATCGTGTTCGGAGACAGCTCAAGGTGTGCTTGGTTATCATCCTCTTCATTCTTTTGTGTTTCTACTGTATGTACAAAATTAGTTAACTAAGTTGAATTCAGTTTCTAGTTGCTTATGTATGCTTGGACCAGCACATCCTCATTTCTTTCTATTAAATTACTCCACTAAAAAGATACAGTCAGCTAGAGTAAAATTGCCCAATCCATATGAAATTAAGATATTTTTCATAGGATGTCATTGTAGCTTCAATCTACTAATAGTAGCAATGAAAAGTGCACCCTTGTTTTGATTTAAAGGAAGACCACTTAACAAGTGTTACATGTACAGATTTTGATGTCCAGTGAAAGATAGATTAGACAAAGTGTTAACAGAAGTATGCCTGTGTTGTTTTTATTTTCTTAAGTTTCAGGTACATTATTCAGTTGATCAAGACATTGAATTGTATACTGAAACCAGAATGGACATATTCCTTAATTCTATGTCGATCAAAATCAATTTAGTTTATTTGTTCTTTTTTGTATTCTGTTGTAATTGGGACATTAGTGTACTGCAAGATATTCTGTTTTCTAATTGAAAAAGCAGTCAATCTAAAACAAAGCTCAGGAGATTTAGAGCCTTTGATTAATGATCTGTTGGCTGTACAATTCTAATTGGCAATATTTAGTAGGCAGAAGAATAATAAAGAATTTAAAAATGAGTCTTTTGCCCCACAGTTCATTTGACACAAGTGTCATCATATTCTCTCTTTTTTAATACAGTACATCACATTATCTATTTGCCACTTGTTGCAGAAAGACATGTCAAGTAGCATTTCCACTACAGCTTTTGTCTTTCAGAGGCTTGCTGTTCTTCCTGGAGTTAATTAATCCATTCTGTCTGTTTTATTCATATTTTCTAGGGCTTATTTAATAGTTAAGAAAAAAAAACACAAGCCTGTCTGTATTTTTTTTCGTATCCATTATTTTGCTTGGTAATATTTACAGGGAAGGATGCAGCTTTTGTGTTAGTTGCCATTTAAGAAGACTATTTCTCTCTTTGTTTTCCAAAGAAGCTGGACCTGAAACTCTAAAGCTACATTATTTTTCGTGGTTGCTGTGCCTCTAAAACCACACATTTAAACAGCAAATTGCTTTTATAGCTTCTAGTTGTTTGGAAAACTATTTTGTCTGGAAAGAGCTAGCCTATGTCAAGGACCGTGACTGGAGCTGTGATTAGGATGCAGTAGATGGGCCATAAAAACAAAAAAGGCAAGACATGATAATGATTGCTGATATGGGAATGTATCCGATTCAAAATCAGATTTCAAAATACGAACCGAACATTGTTTCGTATAATATCAGAATTTTAGTTAATTTCTTTTTTCGTCGGGAAAACCAGAGAAGAAAATTTTAAAGATATCCTCTTTTTGATGGGACAGAAGCATAATGCCTTGAGATTATTGTTATTTACTGGACTGCTGTGGAGGCTTGTTATTTTATCCTAAATTGGAATGCTTTAACTGAAGGTCTGAAAAGCAAAGCCAACAAAAACTGTCAAAGCCACCTTGCTGTTCAAATCAAATATATTTTGATTTCATAAAAGATTCCAAATCTATAATTAGCTGAGATGATGCATTAATAACTATGATTTTACTTTGCTGTTCTTTTTTAGGTTGCCCTGTGTTTCTCACCTGTGGGAAACAAGCTGCGGGTACGCAGCAGAAAGTTCCCTGCTGTAGTGAATTGCACGGCTATTAACTGGTTCCATGAGTGGCCGCAAGAAGCATTGGAATCTGTCAGCTTGCGCTTTCTCCAGGAGACAGAAAACATTGAGGTGGGCACCAAGTCAAATATGTCAAATCAGAGAAGTGCTGGCACTTCTCACCTGAGTCAAAATCTAGTAGCTTAAAACCTGTACTCCCTGCTAACTGTATAGACAAAACAAGACAGCTTGAGTGGATGCCAGGATCAAATGCACTGGCCAGTATTTTTTATCATTTCCTTTTTTTCATTCAATGGCCAGATGAGGAAAGACTATTAATCATTTTGTAAAATGTCCTGTTTAAGAAATGTAACTGTCCAAACCAAAACAGTCAATCAAGGCTGTACTGTTTAAATTGATTTAACTGTTGTGATGCTAATTTGATATTCAATTATACATACAAAGACATAATATAAAACAATCTTTATAAAATATAAAATCTTTATAACCAGCTAGTCACGTCTCATCTGTTTAAAGAGACTTTTACTCGTCACAGTCTCTGATGCTCATTGGGTATCAGTTTATGTATTAGTAAACAGAAAGCTCAAACTATATTATTATTATCTACAGTGCCTTGCGAAAGTATTCGGCCCCCTTGAACTTTTCAACCTTTTGCCACATTTCAGGCTTCAAACATAAAGATATAAATTTTTTATTTTATGTGAAGAATCACCAACAAGTGGGACACAATTGTGAAGTGGAACGAAATCTATTGGATTTTTGAAACTTTTTTAACTAATAAAAAAATGAAAAGTGGGGCGTGCAAAATTATTCGGCCCCTTTACTTTCAGTGCAGCAAACTCACTCCAGAAGTTCAGCGAGGATCTCTGAATGATCCAATGTTGTCCTAAATGACTGATGGTGATAAATAGAATCCACCTGTGTGTAATCAAGTCTCTGTATAAATGCACCTGCTCTGTGATAGTCTCAAGGTTCTGTTGAAAGCGCAGAGAGCATCATGAAGACCAAGGAACACACCAGGCAGGTCCGTAATACTGTTGTGGAGAAGTTTAAAGCCGGATTTGGATACAAAAAGATTTCCCAAGCTTCAAACATCCCAAGGAGCACTGTGCAAGCGATCATCTTGAAATGGAAGGAGTATCAGACCACTGCAAATCTACCAAGACCTGGCCGTCCCTCTAAACTTTCAGCTCAGACAAGGAGAAGACTGATCAGAGATGCAGCCAAGAGGCCCATGATCACTCTGGATGAACTGAAGAGAACTACAGCTGAGGTGGGAGAGTCTGTCCATAGGACAACAATCAGTCTTACACTGCACAAATCTGGCCTTTATGGAAGAGTGGCAAGAAGAAAGCCATTTCTCAAAGATATCCATAAAAAGTCTCGTCTAAAGTTTGCCACAAGCCACCTGGGAGACACCCCAAACATGTGGAAGAAGGTGCTCTGGTCAGATGAAACCAAAATCGAACTTTTTGGCCACAATGCAAAACGATATGTTTGGCGTAAAAGCAACACAGCTCATCACCCTCAACACACCATCCCCACTGTCAAACATGGTGGTGGCAGCATCATGGTTTGGGCCTGCTTTTCTTCAGCAGGGACAGGGAAGATGGTTAAAATTGAGGGGAAGATGGATGCAGCCAAATACAGGACCATTCTGGATGAAAACCTGTTGGAGTCTGCAAAAGACCTGAAACTGGGACGGAGATTTATCTTCCAACAAGACAATGATCCCAAACATACAGCAAAATCTACAAAGGAATGGTTCACAAATAAACGTATCCAGGTGTTTGAATGGCCAAGTCAAAGTCCAGACCTGAATCCAATCGAGAATCTGTGGAAAGAGCTGAAAACTGCTGTTCACAAACGCTCTCCATCCAACCTCACTGAGCTCGAGCTGTTTTGCAAGGAAGAATGGGCAAGAATTTCAGTCTCTCGATGTGCAAAACTGATAGAGACATACCCCAAGCGACTTGCAGCTGTAATCGCAGCAAAAGGTGGCTCTACAAAGTATTAACGCAAGGGGGCCGAATAATTTTGCACGCCCCACTTTTCATTTTTTTATTAGTTAAAAAAGTTTCAAAAATCCAATAGATTTCGTTCCACTTCACAATTGTGTCCCACTTGTTGGTGATTCTTCACATAAAATAAAAAAAATTTATATCTTTATGTTTGAAGCCTGAAATGTGGCAAAAGGTTGAAAAGTTCAAGGGGACCGAATACTTTCGCAAGGCACTGTATATCTATATTATTTATAACCAACATGCACGATGCCTTTTCCCTTTTTTATCAAATCAACCAAATATACATTGAAATTGATCATTGCTACAACCTATAAACAAGATATTTTATTTTACTTTTTCTTCTCTTGGCAAATTTACTATCTTTCAGCCAGCAGTAAAGGAATCAGTTAGCAAATTCATGGCTTATGTTCACACCAGTGTGAATGAGCACTCCAAAGGTTACCTGGCTAGTGACCGTCGGTTTAACTACACCACTCCTAAGTCCTTCCTGGAGCAGATAAAGCTGTACCAGAACCTTCTGGCAAAGAAGAGCAAGGAACTGGCAGCCAAGATGGAACGCTTGGAAAATGGACTTCAGAAACTAAACAGCACATCTGCACAGGTGACGTGCTCTCATTCCCTATTTGAAAAGCACAGGCTGTTCATCTGGTGAAAGCCAGAACAATCTAGTTTTTAACAGGCCTTAAAAAGTTTCTAGGTCAGACAAAAACTGCTCACTGTTGCAGTGAATAAATGGAAGGAAAATATGCTTAGAATCCTGACTTTGAACATATTATGAAACAGTACCGCAGGGAACAATGTTGAGAAACAATATTAACAGGAAAAATAAGAAATAAAATAAATCACATATATATATATATCGTACAATATTCTGCATATAAGTTGACCTGAGTATAGCACATTGCAAAGCAGTACTTTGCATCATTTACAATGAGGCCACAAAAGATCTGGTTTACTAATGTCAGCACCTTTGGTGTGTTAGTGTCACATGCTGCATGTTTATTATTACCACATAAATCTTGCTAATAAGTTAAAAAAAAGTATCCCCACTGCATCTATTTATTAATATGCGCATGATTACGAAAGCATGCTTCAGCTCAAAAATCACATCTGCAGGAATAGATTAGGCTCCCACTGAAATTTTCTCAATCCCCCAAAAGACCGAGCCCCAAACAGCAAATACTAAAGCATTTGCTGACTTTAATTATTTTATAGCTCATTAATGTGTACAGCTGAGGGGAAAAGCAAAAAGTATGAGTTTAGCATTTTTTACTCCAAATGTATCTTCGATATGTACTCTTTAATTGGAGTTATTCCTATGCTATAGAACAAAAAATACTCTTGATTACTAAAAGTGTTTTTTTGATAAGGTGGAATACATTTTGAGTTTGGGTTAAAAGCTTTTCAGAGGCTAATGTCTGTAAGGTATATCTTTAATCTTAGATGCTTTCAGATGAGATGCAGCTCACTAATTGATGAGTCATCATGTTTAATATCTTAGGTGTTTTTACCGTTATTTCCCGGGAATACTTCTTGTTCCATCCAGTATTGATTTTTGTTTCCAACATGTATCTTTACTAACTATGCTAATGCACTTGGAGTGGGTTGCTATCTAAGCCCTAAGATGGTTTGGTTAATGGAGCCTCCTACAGGGGTTTAAGTCTTTACAGTCAATTTAGGCACTTGTGAGTGTGTCCCTAAAGCTGTACTATCCAAAATTCATTAATTTTCCATCAGTAATACAGACTCATTCTGCACTCTAAGGCTTTTATTTGTTTTTCAATAGATCCAAGTAGAAAGTTGAATGATTTAAGTTGGCTTTAAGTCTTAAAAACTGTGTATATGTGTTTTGTAAATGCAATTATAGTGTTATTTGCAAGTCTCTTCCAAGTGTTATATAGCCCATATGACTATTAAAGTGCTCAGTACTTTCTTATCACCACATCTTTGCCTGCATTACACGTTTTCTTTCTGCTTTACCTATTTACTCTGTTTTTCATGTCATTCAAATATTAATTCAGTTGAAGGCTACTGTTTTTTGCTGGAAGGTGCATCCTTTCTTGTAATTAAAAAGAAGTGACATACTGTATACGGTCACATTGCTACAGCCTATACATGAAACCCCAAACCTGTTCTTCAAATATCTGTACAGTTCACACTGCACACGGTAGGGTGTCATTGTCCATTTGGAGTTTTGTATTTTAGCAGATTTTTTGCTAAATACTTAAATGTGTAGTTTCAGTGGTGGTTGTCTTTACAGCTTGAAGTTCATCTTTCACTTTCAGCTGTCAAAAATGAGGAGAGTGAAACATTATTGTTAAAGGTTATGTGAGCACTATTGCAGATTGGATTGCTTAGGTACTGGTTACTAAACTCTACATCATTAATAGCCAACTAGATTAATCCTATTCTAACATATCTTGTTACAATCAAATTATCAGTCTCAAAACATCAAAAAGGTGTTTGCATTCCTTATAGGCCTTATGCATTTTTTATGTGTTTAATTGGCAATATTTTATAAATAAATAAAGCCCATCTTAAAATAATTATTTACCAAATTCACATAAATTAGTGTCAAGTTCAGTAACAGTGGCTGTGCCTGTACACCAAATGCATGACATGGCATATTTTGTTTTGTACATATCTGCATATAGCCAAAGAATATTCTAATAAACATACAGTACAATGGTTTCCTTTTCTTGGTTAAACATTCCCTATTGTCAGATTAAAAAAAAAACAATTTACCAACTTGGCACGTGGCATGTTGGCACAGTGGTTTGCATGCAGCTTTGTAGGACTGGGGCCCTGGGTTCAATTCTAAACCTGGGGTGCTATCTGCATGGAGTTTGTATGCTTTCCCATTGTTAGTATGGATTTTCCTCTGGGTGTTCCGGTTTCCTCCCACAGTCCAAAGACATGCTGGTAGGTTAATTAGCTTCTGGGAAAACTGGACCTGGTGTCTGTGTGTTCTCTGCGATGGACTGGCATCCCATCCAGTGGATATCCTGCCTTGCACCCATTGTGTGCTGGGATAGGCTTTGGCTCCCCTATGACCCTAAAATGGAAGAAGCAGTGAGAAAAAGGATGGATGAGTTATCAACTTATTTTTTTGTGTGAAGGTGTAAGCCTGTTTCTGTATTTTGATGTTTAACTGTAAATGTTACTGGCTTAGAACAGCTTTGTTATAACTGCTGTTTCTTCAACTTGTTAATATGCTGCACATTCAAGAGCATCGGTAATGGCTTAATTACTATTGCAACACAACTGATACTTCTATAATTCTTTTTCGTTAAACCTGATTAGGCTAGGAATTACTTATGGGACCAATAATAAAAAATGGTAAAGACTGTGATTCACTAACAGTTGAGTTAGGAACCACTGTAAATAATTTTTAAAACTGCTAGTGAGTGCTAATATTACTAGGACTAAGTGTTCTAGCTTCTTGAGAGAATGGTGAAAGTGGAGTGTCTCAAATTATTTTTAAATGACACAATCTGAACAGCTGTTTGGTTCAGATATGAAATATGAAAGAGGCAGTATTTTAAGCACTTTTCTTCTAAGAGGTTTTGTACCTTTTGCTTTTTAATACTGTATGAATTGAAACATACATTATGCACTACATATTTAATATTTATCTATAGAACAAAACTGGAAAAATGGTACAGTATATTCTTTATATATAAAGATGACCAGAAATGATAGTTGCTTGTTTTAATTTTAATTTTAAAGTATTTTTGTTTTCAAAAACAGCAGTTTGTTCTTCATAAGCTATAGTGCATTATTACAGGTTTGATTATTAAGGTCCTTTGATTTTAAATTAAAATTTTATTTCAATTAAAATATCCTCAAATTTTAGAAAGGTGCAGTGAGTAAAAAGGCTTGATAGAGATATGGTTAAACATTTTTAATAGCAAAAGTGCGCCAATTATTTATTTTTATGCTGAGAAAGGATAACATTAATGGACAGATAATTACTCCTTAGGGAACTTCAGTCCAGTAGGAGCAGTAATATGAAGCATTGTTCAGCACAACTTAAATAGAAGAAAAAGTTTTCTATTAGCGAAGATGACTACTGCTACTGTACGTGCAGTCATTAGTCACATTTAGAAGTGACATTTGTGAGCATTTTTATTCAAAATCCAATGTGACATTTAGAAAAAAAATAGAAACCAAGTCATAGGAAAATTTATTTAAAAATCAGACATTATTGCTGTGATTCAGAAACAGATTATGAAGAAGGAATAATAGGATAATGATTAAATCTTAAATATGTATAATCCTATACACAATTTATACAATGTTAACACGTTGTACTCTTTTTAAATGAATATACAGAACAATATAAGAGCAAATATTAGAGTAAAGCTTATATACCACTTGTTTAATTTGATTCAATAATAAACTTGCATAGATGGCTCCTGACTAAAACTTTTAATAGTTGATAATGTTTGAATGTGTTTTTAGTTGACCAAATCAAGGAGAGCAAACTATGAGAACTGAATTACAAAACTGTAACAATTAGTATTGGATATACAGTATAAGTATCTAAAATATTTCAGTGCCATTTATATGTTAGCTTCAGCTAAATTACAAAGATGTTACAGTACATACTGTATGAATGTCATTTCCGCGGTTATTGCTGGAGAAAAGCCTTTACTTTAGGTTTTACACTTACTGACAATACGCATGTATCTTAAACCTTGGAGTCATCTGTGTGAATGTCAGCAGACATCCCACATTTTGGCCATCTTGTCCTAACAGGTGGATGACCTGAAAGCTAAGCTGGCTGCACAGGAAGTGGAGCTGAAACAGAAGAATGAAGATGCTGACAAGCTGATCCAGGTGGTCGGGGTGGAGACTGAAAAAGTGAGCAAGGAGAAGGCAATTGCTGATGAGGAGGAGCAGAAAGTAGGGCTCATAGCAGTGGAAGTCAGTAGGAAGCAGAAGGATTGTGAGGAAGACTTGGCCAAAGCTGAACCAGCTCTCATTGCTGCTCAGGAAGCCCTGAACACTCTGAACAAGGTAAGAGCTTTGTGTGGGTCTGCCTGTTTGATCCCATGCACTCCCTGAAAGAGTGCACATACACGTTAGATATAGATGATTTGCTGTTCTAAATCAAATCTCCTCTGTGTGTTACTGCATAGCCAATTTTTCAAATATTAAGGATTGTTTAGTGGATTGTTGTGTCCAAATGTCTAATGATATATATATATATTACTAGAGAGAAATTTTTGGTGACTCTCAAGAACTTCTGCTTCCCTTTACTACCAAACTTTTAAACAAGGGTCCCTTTACAATATGTTATGCTTCACTATGGATTTACAGTAAAACATTAATTTTATTAAAATTAATTACATATCTTAGCATTGCTGTTATGATGCCTCTAATCCATTGCTATTACTACCCACGGAACTCTTCCATTCATAGTCGAAGATTGTATAATATGCTTTTCCTGTCTGTTCTTGTTTCATACAACCTTTTGTTGTTCTTTAAATATCCATTGTGTTTTATCTGATATTGTTCTTTTGTGAACAGAAGCTGATTAACTCTGTCCTGTGGAGCATTTGTGAAATGTATGCAGTACAATAGTTATCCATGAAACAATGCTTGTATGACATGATTCTGTATCATTTTAATTTGGCTTGAATAAAAATTTCTACTGAGCAAATAGATACTAATGGTATAGTATGCATATAGCATACAGATTCAAGGAAAACATTTAAATGTCTGCTTTGAGATCTCTAGTAAGATTGACACTGAGATGCGAAAATAATTTATTCCTAGCCTTTTAATAATATTCATACAAACTCTTCTGTCTCATTATCAAATAGTGATATGTGGGGCTCTATACTTGTAGCACTTATTATATTTTGAATTATATATTGAATTATATTTCTTTAGTTTTTATGATAATATTGTACACAACCACTCAAGTTTATTAATATAGAATGCCACAGCACTTCTATTAAGCAAATGTTCTTATGCTGCATTCCTATTTTAACTCTAGCTGCTTGGTTAAAGAAAATTCATTTCCAGAAAATTAACACATCCACAGAAATATGAAAGCTTTTTGTGGTGATATTCACTTGTTTCTTAAATATCCATTCTAATTATATGGATATATAGAATATGTGAGTATATAAAAATTATGTTTTGTTTATAAATATGACTAATATTGCTCTTATTTTACATATGCATTCATATTTATATTCATATGGGAATATATCATCTGATGTTTTGCTTCTTAAATGTGCTGTTGGCTGTCTTAGTTTTCTTTCTTTTTACCTTGGTGGTTAGATAACTGTTCCAACTTAATCAGCTCTTGAAAAGAATTCTTAACACTGAATTAAAGAAAGTGACAGTGTGAGCCAGTGTATGAGCACAGTGTTTCACTAATGGATAAAAAGGCCCGGTGTGCTGCTAATTTGTATACCCTTTTACACTTCCTGTCAACGGTCTTTAAAAATGCTATTTCATGAGGTTTTGTTTGTTAAATAATGTAAAATACATTTAATTAGAAAGTTGGAGATTTAACAAGACGCATTCAATGTGACCCTGTTATGATGACATAACCCCCTAGAGTTTGTAAAATGTTGCAGCCTAGCTGGGTCACAAGACCGAACGTCTGGCTTACTGGATTTGTTTGCCTGCCTGAATGCTGTGTAGGTTTGGCAAGTTGGGAGATGTCTGAGAGACAGTGGATTAGGTTGAATGGAGGTGTCATGACTCGGATTACTGAGACTGATGCCTGTGAATCACTGAGAATTTAGAGAAGAAATGTTGAGGTGGGGAATGTGGCATAGATGGTTTTGTGTGAGCTGTTAGGGTAACATAGCCATCTGGGTCATAAGACAAGCCTCAAATGCCTGGGAGGAAACTAACTGAATTCCAGCTGTTACCTACCTTTTTTTCTTACTGGACATCTGTTATTCAGGGCAAAATAATGAAGTGAAATGGCTATAATATCAAAAAATATTCTTAAATAAATTATTTAGTTTTAGCCTGCATATCCCCATTTCTCTTTTGGCCTTTCGAATATCCTTTTTTACCTATGCTTGTAATTATTTATACTCCTATTCTTTAATCTTTAACTCATTAAAAAATGTCTTTCCCCCTGAACTTTTTCCTAATTGCTTTGTTGAACAATTTGAGATTCCATTTTTAGCTTTTAATTTGCTCGCTTTTGGGATGAATTTGTCATTTACTTCAAGCAGAAACTGTTTAACTTTTGCCATTCAATCAACACCATATCTACCATTCTATCATTCTATTTCATGTTTGCTTTCAAGAATTTGTCAACTTTTGCTTTGGACGTAACGTATACTTCAAAGCATGACATAATATGATTTCTGTTCCTTAATTGTTCTTAGGTTCACCTTACCTTGGTTGTTTGAAAAGACAAGATCTATACACTTATTTCCTCTTGCAGGTTCTCCAACAAACTGGTTAAGAAAGCAGTAATAAATCACTTGTATTATTTCAGTTCCTTTTGGTGACATTCCTATTGGTCTTTCCCAGTATATTTGAGGAAAGTTGAAGTCTCCCGTACAAACTACTTCTTCTTTTGGACTTAATTAATATTTTTTTAAATATTAGTATTTTTTTAAAAGCTGCTACTGACTTCAGAAGTGCTTCCTAGGTTGACACATATTTTAAGCCTCCTCTTTGAAAAGGGAGACATTAGTACTTACTTAATACTCTTATTTTTCATTCCCACAGAATAACCTGACAGAGTTGAAGTCGTTCGGCTCACCTGTCGCAGCAGTCACTAATGTCACCGCTGCTGTCATGGTGCTCATGGCACCAGGGGGTAAAGTTCCTAAGGACCGGAGCTGGAAGGCAGCTAAGGTCATGATGGCTAAAGTGGACAGTTTCCTAGATGCTTTAATCAACTTTAACAAGGAGAATATCCATGAGAACTGTCTGAAGGCCATTCAGCCCTACCTCCAGGACCCGGAGTTCAGTCCTGAATTTGTGACCTCCAAGTCAAATGCTGCCGCTGGACTCTGCTCCTGGGTGATAAATATTGTAAAGTTTTATGAGGTGTACTGTGAGGTGGAACCAAAGCGCCAGGCGCTGAGTAAAGCCAACGCTGAACTGGCTGCAGCTCAGGAAAAGCTGGCTACCATCAAAGCTAAAATCGCTGTAAGTAAAATGCAAAAAATAATGGGGATACCAGGGGTAAAAATGGAATAATTGTCTTGAGAAAAAACATTCAAAAATGCCTTTTATGTATTTTTTTAACCATTTTAAGGTGATTTTTTAAGTACATTTATAAACTTAATGAAGAAGCTTTAGAGTACTGGGAGAGGGGATCTAATGTGAGTAAATTTCCAGTTTTGGTGAATCCAAACTAAAGCACAGCAAAATATATTGTGTTTTCTGTGAGGTTCCTTTAAACATAAGAAGGAATACATCAAAGCATTTTCTAAACTTGATAAATAATTCTTTTGAAAAATATCTCCATTTGATCTTTGTCATGTAATGAGTATTTAAGTAATACAAGCTCCTGAGCTTTCTTCAGATCCTCTGTCAGCTGAAAAAAAAGATCTCTTTCTAATAGCACCTTAATGAGAACTTGGCAAAGCTGACAGCGAAGTTTGAGAAGGCTACTGCTGACAAGCTGAAGTGCCAGCAAGAGGCAGATTCCACAGCACGTACCATCTCTCTTGCCAATCGACTGGTGAGTGAGTCTGGCATGAGTTGAACAACAAAAATGTGTTTCAGAAATGCACGTCACACAAAAGCATTTAAATTGCCACTGAATTTAAAATCTTGTGAACAAATTATTGTTCTCTTTGTGATTGGTATTTTTTTTACACCGTGAAAGATCATTAACTTTTTCATGCATGAGGAGAGACTTTCTGAAGGGAAAATTTAAAATTTTAGAATCCAATCAAATTATGTGTTTGATCCAGTATTTTATTGGAGCCACTTTAATGGCAGGCTACAGAAGGGTTAAATGAGCACATAAATAATTCAAATAAAGTGATAAAAAAATAATCTTAAGGAATAGTAAAATCAATTTTAGTATTTTATTAAATAATAATTTCTTGCCAGCATACTTTAGGATTGGGTCTTAGCGATTTTTAATTAAATTTTCTCAGTCCTAAAATCTCATTTGTCATAGTAGGATAACACATTAGATTCAGTATTATCTAAAATAAGCATGAGATCTATGATTATACTTGTTGTTGGTAGTAATATTGAAATTATCTGGACTGTACATACAAATAGCTTTTTAGAAATATATTTCTTTGATATTCTATGGACATTCATTTAAAACATGACAAATCTAGATTTAATTATTTATTGAGTAAATAAGGAAAAAGTGTAGTAATGGCCAAGCTGTTTCCTGTTTTATAGGTTGGAGGGCTTGCATCAGAAAATGTGCGTTGGGCTGAAGCGGTCAGTAATTTCCAGAAACAGGAGAGCACACTGTGTGGAGATGTCCTGCTGATAACAGCTTTTGTATCCTATCTGGGATACTTTACCAAGAAGTACAGAGTTGAATTAATGGATAAGACGTGGAGGCCATACCTTCATCAACTAAAGGTCAGTTTGGTTGGTGTACTGAGAATTCGCAATTGTTAAAAACGCTGATTAATCATCAAAAGAATTCTGGAAATATAATAAAATTAATCTTTCAAAAGGCATGCAATTATTAATCAGATCATTTTACAAATATGAGTTTTGGGGTCAAAGAAAGAAAGGGCAAATGTCCCCTTTAGAATTCAAATGGATTAAAGATCAAGCTTTGCTACTGTCAGTGGATATCAGCCATACTACAGCAACTTGTTAAATGGTCTAAGTAGAGTCAGAAGTCCAGATTTGAGATTGAGATTTTGCTTTCTTAGACCACTTTAAAATTTTTCAGTTTTAAAGAGTGGATGAAATTACATACAGTACTTGTAAAGCCCCATAAAATTGCAACTGAATGACAAAATGGCTTTTGACTACTCATTTATATCTATAGTAAAGTCCTTAATGATTCATCAGACTGATTTAAAATAATAAAACTTTAATACAAATAATTGATTTTAATCAAATCATTGTACAGAGATCAATGAAGTAAGAGATCAAGTACAGAGATCTTGAAGTAAGCATCATCAAGTACTACTGCAGAATTCTAATAAGTTCTCACCTGTTGACGGACATTTTTGGCATAAATAAGAAACTTCCTTAGATCAATGTTAACTGAGTCAATGGCAGATGTAGGGCTTAAATGAAGCCTTCTAAAATGCTTTTTTCTTAACTTTTGAATCACCAAACCCCAAACAACGAAGGCCACAAATTTTGATTAACCAAACATGGTGAATTTTGAAATATGATCAAAACAAATGTGATATCTGTCCTAAGTGTCATCACACTGATGCTCTGTGACTCTACGGGGGTTTCTACAAGTGTGTACAATGTAAGAAGTTGAACACACATTAATATAATGGCAGGACAACTGCCTACAAGACAATAATTAATATGTAATTGGGAAAATATGGTTATAGCATTGAAAGTGAAATATTTGGCACACATCCTGTGCAGTGATAAATCCTGCTATGCACTGTTTGCTTCCAAAGGGAAGATGTTTATATTTTGACAGCATGCTTTGTTCCACAGTATATCTGCCTTTCTGTTTAGTGTGCAGTTTACAGTATGATGGTGTTGTCATGTTTCTAATGGTGTGGACTACAATCCACAATGTTTCTGAAGAGCTGCCCGTCAATACATATTGTGTACTGTCAACATTTAAATTTATGATGAGGGTGGTCTGTGCATCTACCAAAATGACAACACGCCATATCAGTAAAATAAGAATTAGTAGAGAAGTCTAAAAGGAATGCTTTGGAAAAAAAACCAAACCTTTTCAGAGACTTTGCCACAAATTACAGAAATTAGATTGTAAAAATCTGCTGAATCAAATGTGAAAATAGTGGATGTCACCTTTTTTGATAAGGCCATATACAGAAAGTGCAACAAATTTATGTGATGTGAGCTTGTAATGGAATTAAAGTTGTGAGGTTTTACAGCTATAATTGCCATTGGACCTGGTTTAACATACTGTACTATTATTTTTTTAATATATTGGTAGGGAGGAGTATTTCAGTTCCTAAGCCTTATAATGCAAATGCATTTCATAAGTTGAAAAATTACTACTGTGTTTCTGACATTGCTGAAATTAAGAAAACATGAACATTCTACAAATTGTGGAAAAAGTTCAAAAAAGCATTTGTGTAAATGTCAAAGTAAATACATAATGCACTGGTTCATTACTTCAACGGTTAAAGCTTTACAGTTGGCTAAGTTTTAATTTACTTTTCATTTCCAGTGTTTAGGACCTGAGAGTTTATTACTTTTTTATTATTTCAGTCATCTGAAGAACACAGTGTTGTTGGGAAATAGAATTACTGTATTAAATATTAAAATGTCCATGCACTTAGAAAATCGAACTTCAACAGGAAAAAAATAAATATTTAAACTCCTTATCCTGCCTTAGAATGTCTAATCAGAAAGGCAAAGAATAAATTCCAACCACTGGATAAATTAATTTTAAATCCCATTAGTCTGCAGATTTGCTAGACCATGGAGGTTTCTCTTTCTTTTCTTGATAACTTTCTAACTTGTTTAGATACTGAAAATGTTTAATAGTTCTGTTTTTTTTGTTCTTTTTGAAATCAGACATTTGAGTATTCTAAAGCAGTGAATGTGGTAATGAGAAGATGTAAACACAGTAAATATAGTGGAATGACTATCCACAAGACCATTGGTGTTTTCACCTCTGCACAGTCTGTTGACTTGTGAGTAGCATTCATTAGGAGAGCTCACGGGAAGCTGTTTAATTTGAGAATATGCTTAATTAAAAAAAACAATGATTATCCACACAGACATAAACAAAACAAAAAGATTCTCTTGTAAAATCACCTGTGATTCTATTTAACTAGATTGCAGTGTTGCTTCAGAATGCATCATTTATGTGGGGCGGAACATTGAGGCCCAAGTTTTGTTCCTTTCTTAAGCCATACAGTAGGAATAAACGCGGAACAGCCATTTGATATCAAATGCAATCATTTGCGTGCTTCGGAATTAATCCATGATCTTACCTATAGCTTCTTTTTGTAAATTATTTTAAAACGACTTAACTTATCTTCTTCACACCTGAAGAAGGCTCCACAGCGGAACATTGTGTTTCTTTTCTTCTCTTTTCAGCATGGAATAAACCTTTATTTGTTCCTTAATATCATGATCACCCCTTTCATTTTACTCACTTAGTACATTCCTGGTTTTCTTATATAAAAATAGTATTTTCTAAATGTAGTGTTATGTAGCATACTCTTATCACTTTGTATATATATTGGTATAAATTCTGATTCCCTTAATTTATCTAGGTTACATTTCTATGTCTGAATTCTTTTTGTTTTTGCTGTACCTCCACCTCTTCCATCTTTCCTGTCTTTGGCCTCTGTTGAAAGAATTCACACATTTTGGAGTCTTTTCTTCAAATAAAGGAGAATATAATTTGCTTAAGCGTTTTAAACTTGAACACATTGTATTCTTCAGTATGTGATACTGTACAGTTGCCTGATAAATGAATAGAATTCTGGACTCATAACTGCTGGGGAACTGGTAACAAATTGCAGGTGAGACACTGCTGTTGTATCTTTGAGCACAGTACTTAATCTAAATTGTTCTAGAAAATACCCGACTATATAAATGGGTGCAATTGTAAGCTGCTTTGGATGAATACCTGAGATTTATATTAGATGTGTAAATATACATACTGCAAAGCTTTGAAATATAAACATGTAGGGAGGGAACACAAGTATTGTATTTTGTAATGCATCTTATGAATGTATACTGTATGTTAAAACAAGAAATGTAGTAGTGTGGAAACAATTCCAATTCCACTCAATTGAAGAGTATTTCTTAAGTATTCATAAATAGGACATGCATGTAGTGATCAGTGATGTTGCACCCTGCATAATAAAAATACAAATAAACATTGTATTGGGAAATTGCACTCAATTCTGTTAACAGACAAATGTTGCATTCATAGGTCCCCATTCCAGTGACTCCAGAACTAGATCCCCTGACAATGCTGACGGATGATGCAGACATAGCAGCCTGGCAGAATGAAGGCCTCCCTGCTGATAGGATGTCTACTGAGAACGCGACCATTCTTACTAGTTGCGAACGCTGGCCCCTGATGGTGGATCCACAACTGCAGGGTATCAAGTGGATCAAGAATAAATATGGAGAAGACCTCGGAGTGATTAGGATTGGCCAGAGAGGGTAAAGCACAGACTCTTTTCATGCTCTTTTGTGTTTTTTAATTATAGGTGTGACCACTATTGATCAAATATTATATAATGGAATTATACAATTCAGTATCATGGAGTGGTAAACAGAAAATCAGAAAAATAGCTGTATACTGTACATATGAAAAATATAAAAAGGTACAAATTTTAGGAAGCCTTTCATACCATGTATCCTGTTTGGTAGTTAATACGTATTTGACACAAGAAATACAAGAAATACTTTCTAGGTTTCTTTTTTTTTTTAGTTTTTAATGTTGCTTACATTTTCCCCCGACAAAGAGCTTGTTTTTGTGTTATTTTGTTGTTGTTGTTTTGTGTTATTAAGAAGACTATATCAGGATATAATTATTATTGTCTTCATACAGCTACTGATACAGTATTAAAGTTACAACTAAAATATTCCTGTTTCTTTCACATTTCACTTTTTTCACTCAGTTACTTGGATTCCATGGAAAGAGCCTTATCTGCTGGTGAGGTAGTTTTGATAGAAAATTTGGAAGAAACAGTTGATCCAGTTTTGGGGCCTTTGCTCGGTCGAGAGACAATAAAGAAAGGAAGGTGAGCATTTTAGAAAATATCATTTATACCTTGATGTTTCATTGGCATATCTCTATAACATTATGTTTTTTTTTATTTTTGAAATCTCTGTATCTTCTGCTGATTTTCACCACAATTCTGAGTAACCAGATGTTACCCAATGTCTTATTACTTATTTTATTTGTGAGACCCAGTCATCTAATTGGCAACTCTGATGTGCAGTGGGCTTGAATAATTTCATATGATTCACTTTGATCATTTTTCTTGGAATGTTTGAGGTACATTGTTATTATATGTAATTTTTCTGTTTTTTGTTTTTTTTCAGGTACATTAAAATTGGTGATAAAGAGTGTGAGTATAACCCAAACTTTCGCCTAATTCTTCATACCAAACTGGCAAATCCCCACTACCAGCCTGAGATGCAGGCCCAGTGCACCCTCATTAACTTCACTGTCACCAGGGATGGGCTGGAGGATCAACTACTGGCTGCTGTAGTCAGCATGGAGAGACCAGACCTGGAAGAACTGAAGGCAAGCATACATAACTCTTAGGGACTGGATTAGAATTGTAGTCACTCTGTCTGCTTTTGTGCATAGAAATTTCCCTGCTTACATTTAAAGCTCCCAGGAAAGTACAAAAGTTTCCTCTAAAGGTGATAATAAGAATAGAATTATTCCTTTCATTTATATAACACTTTTAATCCCAAAGGTTCTCAAAGTGCTTTACGTATCACCCCATCTGGGGGACACTTAGCAGTCGTTATCCACCAGCAGCCCCACTACACAAGATCTTGGGGAGAAGTAAGAAATGAAATATTTTACTAATTGAATTAAGGGGGGGGGGGGGCTTTTGGGATGCCAGATTGTTTCAGCCCAGAGTGGAATTTAGACAGAATCCCATAGTTAATACCCTTTGAAACTGTGCTCTGGGACCTTTAATGACCAAGTAGTCAATTTAAAAATCTCATCTAAAGGATGGCACCTCTTGCCTCCTGTAGTGCAGTGTCCCTGATTAGTGTACTACAGCATTGGTCTGGAAATTATCTGGAAATCTGGCTTATTACAACATTTTTTACAGGGCAGCATTTTGCTGCAGTAATTGTTGCATTAGATTCTAGCAGAATTATAATATATATTCCCTCTATTAAGTAATTAATATTTATTTGCTTTCTTTAGCTTTTGAGGCAACTTAAATGTAGCTCTTCGCTAAACTGTGAAGTTCTCGCTTCGAAAGGACAGCTTCAGTTTCAGTCACATTTTAGGCAGAAGAATGCATAGGGAATATAATTGTAATATTCATCAGTAAAATTGCCGATGAAGCCCAGATGGAAGGCAAAGGCTTAATTATCTGTGAAATTCAAACACAGTATTTGCACTCATACACTAACACGGATGTGGACAACATTAATGCCTTCTGTGATAAATTAGTGTAAATGGAAATAATTCTGTATATCACATCTGGCTCTGTTTTATCACAGTAGTAAAATTAATCAATTTTAGACTGTTGTGGCAACAGGAGACCCATAGTCAGACTACACTTGAATCTTGGAATCTACAAGGGTGTGGGTGGGTGGGTGGATCGAGATTAGCACATGTTAGGGCAGTGATGATGAAAGATTTCTTTAAAAATTATCCTGAAACGTGGTTCACACCTTCTCCTTCTCTCAATGACAGACTTGTTTTCGTGCAATCTTCTCTATTCACATGCAGGTTTCGACTTCACACCTCTATTCCCCTCTGTGCACTTAACACCACCTGAGTAGCCTCTCTGCCTCTCCCCTGCTCCCGTCTCCTCCACACTCCCAGCTTTTGTTCTCCTATGCTATTTAATCTTTGCTGTCTGCCCTGTCTTTCTCACACTCGAAGAAGGCTCCACAGCCGAAATATTGTGTTTTCTTTCTTCTCACTTCAGCATGGAGTAAACCTATTAATTGTTCCTTTGCAGCCTACGCATACTGACGCAGCTACCCACCTGAACTCCACTTGAATCTTATCTGTTATTTGTTTTATGCTCTAATTCTCTTAAATGTTGTGAAATTATTTTTTTTTTATTTTGGCGTATTGTAAACATTATTCTGCCAAACACCTGGTACACATTATATTTTTTGCAGCTTTTAAACTTTTTTCAAAGCCACTGAAAAATTGGAGCACATTGAAAACCACTGCTTTTAAAAATCAGTGTGCTTTTCTTAAATGTTTCATTTTATGGTGACCCTGATTAGTGTTTACCAATGATCTAATCAAGCATGCATTTTATAGTGATACTGAAAGGGGGTCTGCTTATTTAAGGATTGCAGGAACACAAATGGCTGCAGGAAAACATTTTTACCAGGGAAAAATTTTAGAGCAGTATTGTTTCAAAGATTGTGAGCTGTAAACCAATACTAAATCTGAAACTTTAAGTTATGCAGGTCAGCCAGATACAAATGTGAATTCATTTAATTTTTGACTTTTCTTTTTAAGTTCATCTTAGCACATCTTACAGTATATAATTAGTTTCAATCTTTCAAATTAGCTTTGATAAAGTCAAGGCAGTATGTGTTTTAAAACAGTGACTTCTATTGTCAGTTCCTATTTGACATTTTTCCTAAATTCCAGGCATATGGTGAAAATTGACTAAATTAGAAAGTTAATTTTAATAAATGTCAACTACATGTCTGTAGTTCCCTTTATTTGTAACTTCATACTAGTTCAATGTTTTTGGACCTCTGGTTCGGTGAGGCTGACTGCATATAAAAAAGAGCGGATCTCTTTCACTCCATGTCTAATTGTTTTACAATATTTACTGTGTGTTCAGATCAGTGTACAAAATCTGAGAAGGAAAAAAGGGATGGTTGTTTAGTAAGAAGCACTGAGACATTCTGCTCTGAAAATATTCAGGTGCTTTTCCATTTTATGATTTATCTAAAGATAAAGATAGATCTTGTTACTGCATAATTCCTAGCTAATCAACATTTTAGTCAGCTCTGAAAGTACATTGTTGTTTCCAAAATTGGATGCACTTACTGGACACTAGTTTACTAATTATTTCTCTGCAATGATAGGCATATGATCTAATTTTAATCCCAATTACTGTTTATACTGGATGGTTAATTGTTTGTTTTCTGGGCTAAGTAATTAGATACAATATGCCAGTGGATTTTGAATCATTAATAAATGACTCATTATAATTTTGGATTCGGAGCTGATATGCTTCTCTTCATCCTCTTTGAGACTGTTTACAATTTCAAGGTCAAATTCAGTCATTGGTATAATAAATTCCTCTGCATTTATTTAATAAACATATCATAAGGTATTTTTTTAGCTGCTGATTAAAACAACCACAATAAATCTAGCTCATAAACATTGTTTGCAGACAATGCATATTGATACTGCTTCATGGTGAAAAACAAAAATGTTGCTTCTATCAGCTGAATGTTTTGTTTCTATCGGCTATATAAGTTATTCCATATACTGGACATACAGTATACTGGATATGTTATGCTTAAAAAATCTTACTATACATTACCCAGAGGCATGGGGAAAAATTCTTAGAATCAATCATATTAAAAAAAAAAAACTTTTGCAATTACAGTACATTGTTCACCCTTTAATTTGTGAAAGAAAAATGAAACACTTTCAAGGAGAATGTAATGAACACACATATTGAGAAATAGCTGCCTACCCATTTTTTAGACCTGTCAGTAATGTTTGTTTTCTTTAAAGATAAAGTAATTTCTTTCTTTATAAGAGGACATAGTTCCTTAGCCAAGAATTGTTCAGTCATGTACTGCACTGTCTCATAGTTTATTTCATACTGACAGAAACGCAATTAATTGGCAGGTATATTCACTCAAGATGAATCAAGTTGTGTTTTTTTTTATTCTCTGGCCCCAGCTATATACCTGCCAATCAGTAACTTCAGTGTACTTCTCAACATACATAGGATTAAATTCCATTCCAACTTGTGTTGTTAGTTTTGTGTTAATAAATAAAATGCCTCCTTATGATGGCCTGCATATGTTGAAACTTTTTATTGAAGCCAGGCATCTGGTTACACCATGAGTCTGTTCAAGAAATGAGGAGCAGAAAATTCTGTAAAACATAAACATCAATAATACTGTAGAAATTTGGATTAAATTGTCTAGCAGATGTACATAAGTCAAAATACCTTTTAAAATATTTTGTGCGTTGACTTTAAATAAAATGCTCTCCCCTGCTTATTTCCTACAGTGTGATATAATAATCATCTGGATTACATGGGTTTAATTTAATGTTAAGCATGTAATGAAAGTGGGTTATTTCACTTTATAAGCAGTAGTAGAGGGAGGAGGAGGAGTAATGGTATCTATTAATTTTTCATTATCAAAAATTAAATACAGTGACTTTTTTGTCCAGTCTGTTCAATTCATTTTATAAACTGTCAAGGACATATTCAGTCCTGTGCTATTTTCAAAAACATCTGAGATGACTCTGAGGCATATAAAAAACTGTTTCTGCTTTCTAGTCCAGTCTCACAAAGCAACAGAATGGTTTCAAGATCACGCTGAAAACTCTGGAAGACAACCTCTTGTCTCGGCTTTCAGCTGCCTCCGGGAACTTCCTAGGGGACACTGAACTGGTGGAAAACCTTGAAACCACAAAAAGAACTGCTGCTGAGATTGAGGAGAAGGTAAAATATATGCTACCCCTTTCCAGGCTCTCCAGGTATCTGGACACTGAAAACCCAAAGATTACCTCAGGCTCCATGACTGACTGTAGTTTTCAGTTCTCATTTCTTTCTGTATTACAGTGTGTGATTAATGAATTAGATAAGTGAGCTTATTTTTTTAAACTGCACCACTGCTACAGCCCCTTGGCAGCTACAAGGAGCTCGAATGAGAACATTAGTGTTTTGTGTCTCCTGGCAAGGACTCCTGGACAATTTTCCTCAGGGATGTAACAGTCAAGTGGCCTAGATTTAATCTCTGTGAAAGGTGAAGGTGTTTTACAGTTGGAAAGTTAACTTTGGAAAAAAAAAAAGCTTAGGCTCCTTTATCCTTCAAAAAGTGTTTGATTTGTCATTGCCTGTTTTTGCATGAAAATTGCGATCTCAGAATATTCTGTCTTGTCTTGTCATGAAGCATACATTCAGGCAAATGTTCCTTATATGGCAAACCCATGAGCATTTTCACTTGAATTAATTAACTAAAATGTTATGTGGCCTAAAGGTTCTTTTTGTAAGAATCTCTTCCGGATGTATTGTTTCCAGTAGATTATTTTTTGTCTTTATGTGTCACACAACTGAAACAGATTGAATTTACTTCAGTCTTTGCTTTCCAATTGATCATTTACTGAGTTCATTTGAATACAAAGCATCTGCAAGTCCCACAAAAAAATGTGTGGTGGCAGGAGAAGATACAACACATCAAAAATATTTCAAGGTAATGGCTGGAATGGGAAGGTGTTAAATGTGCATGGAGAGTCATAAATAGTTACAGGTACAGTATGTGTTACAGTGATGAAACAGAATCTGTTTCATGTATTTCATATACTGGCATGATCTCACTAAGGGCAAAATATATCTTGAGAAGTATGAATTAATTGCTGGGTACTTTATATTGTTTAGACATAAATCATGATTGTTTTTTTTTCCTGTTACACTTTAAGTTACAGGATGATTATATATTACCTGTCCAGACGGGGGCAATAGTGTAAATTAGTAATTAGGGGTCTGGAGTTTGGTTTGTGTTGTTGTACCCTTAAAATGTCATTACTTCCCTTACATATCCTGCTGTTTCAATGGGTACTCTTACAGGTCATCATTGCAAATTGGAATTTACTGATCAATTTATTTATTTGGTTAAATTAGGGATTAAAAAGATACAAGGCAAGAATTGTAACTCTGAGTCAACTAATTAAAATAGAAGCAGGAGGATGTTGTAATTTTGACCCCCCTCCCCAGATTCCGCGTTGCTCTACCAATTAGGTGTGCATAAAAATGATGCATTAACTCCCATTTCAAGTTTAAAACCCTAAGAAATAATTTTCTTATTTCACAGAAAGCCTGTGAGGTTTTTTGCTATTTAATCAGCCACCCATAACATCTCACCCCCGATATATGCTGTCAACACTTTTTAAGTTGTTCTGCCTGATGTGGTGACATTTTTATAAAGCTCCATAAACTGCAATTATTTTACTTGCTTAAACAGCCCTCCTTCCTCACCTTGGAGGCATTTGTATCAGGTTCTGCGATATGCTTGATAAATGTAGATTTTTGGCTTTTCAGCAGATTTCAGTTGTGGTGATGGTGCTGTTGATACTTGATCATTAATAAGTCTCAATGGTGATTAATATAACAAAAAAAAAAGATGAAAGTGACCGTTCAGTTTTCTGTTTCCTGAATACCAGCATCTATGCACACACTGCAGAAACAACCCCTGGTGCTTGTTAAAAGATGCTTTCTTCGGCTTCTTGTGTTCCAGGTAAAGGAGGCCAAGGTGACAGAAGTGAAGATCAATGAGGCAAGAGAACACTACAGACCTGCTGCAGCTCGGGCTTCTTTATTGTACTTCATAATGAATGACCTCAATAAAATCCATCCCATGTATCAGTTCTCTTTGAAGGTACTCTCTTAATGGCTTACCAGTTTACTCCAAAGAATCCCCTAATGGAATTCTTGTTGGCAGATAAACTGTTTTAATAAGTTATTTATTTGTTTTTAAAGAGATCATTTCTGTTCTGTTCATTATTTTTTTCTGTGCTGCTTGTGTTCCCTTATGTGTTTAAAACATCCTAAAACATTTATTTAATTACCTACTTTTTCAGACCTTGTGACGCAAGATATCCTGCAGACTTAAGTAAATGGGTCTCAGTTATTTTATGTACCACCATTTAACTGTTCAGTGACTACAGAAGGTTAACGCTGGTTGAGTCTGCAATTTTACACAATAACTATCTATTGTACTGTATCTATGATATGTACTATCGTATGACAAAAATGCATTCTATTGAAAATATATGGTGATAGTGAAGCAGTTGATAAATCTAGTGTCCTTATAAATAAACACAAATATCACTATACTGTATATATATTAAATCCAGTAGAAAGAACCAAAGTTCTATTTTTCTATCAACTTTATGTTCTGTGACTGTAACAGTAAGATCTGAACAGTTTGTTTGCATATTTATTTTGGATTCAGGAAATCAAATGTCCATTTGACCTACATGGTTTTTATCCTCTTTATTGACTTCACATTGCCTAAGGTGTTAATTTTCCAATTCATTCTCCATGCTGTGTAACGTATCTTTAACTCTAATTTGCACAATTTGCTGCCAGCTAGTGTACAGTTATGCATCTAAATAATGAGCTGTTCTACTCTCATACTTAGTGATCCAGCAGTTGATGAGATTTTTTTAAATCTGTTAAGTTAGCCTAAGATGTGGCTTGAAGTGAGAACATTTTGAGGCAACCTGATTCAAGTTTTTTAAATTTTCAAGGGTATTACTAAAGCTAAAGCTTGTGGAATTACTCAGAAACAACAGTGAAACACAATTGCAAACTAAAGAGATGAGACCAGGAAACACTTGTGTGAGTGAGTGTGGATGGGATCCGCAGATCACTTAGTTACTAACTACAAACATAGCTGCCAACATGGCCTCCTGTAGTTTGCAACCTTATTTATGATCTTAGGTTTGTATAATATCACACCATCATCTGCTGATGCTTTGTAAGCATGCATTGACCTATTTCAACATCATCTTCAGCTGTTTTTAGTTAAGCGTGAGTGTATTCGGTTCAATTCATAGTCTGCATAGTTTAAAAATTATAACTTTTCTTGTTTTCTATTGCTATTAAGGTATGCAAATGCACTTAATATAAAATAGGCATGTTAAAGTTATATATAATCCAAAAATGTAAGTCTCGTATTCATGCATATACACTGAACAAGATGGCATAATGTGTTCAGTATATAAAATGTAGTGTCTAATGTTTTTGTGTATAGTTACCATACAAAAATTGGTTCATAATGGATTCATAAGTCCTCTCCCCAAGATATATAGTTGAAGAGATAACTGATCTACTGTACAATGACAATTTACATTACATCTGATATTCTTTCTGTATGCAGGCTTTCAGTGTGGTTTTCCAGAATGCAGTCTTAAAAGCCCCTCCAGATGAGACCCTGAAGCAGCGAGTGTCCAACCTGATCGATAGCATTACTTTCTCTGTCTTTCAATACACCACAAGGGGACTGTTCGAATGTGATAAGCTCACCTACATTGCACAGCTAGCATTCCAGGTAGCTCCTTCCAAATGTAATTCACTTTGTGCATTCTGAATTAAATAAAGTGTCTTTCTTTAGTGAAGGCCATTTTATAAAGGGTCACAAATTCATGTTAACATGGGACCATGTGAAACTACAGTAGAATATATTTTTAAAGATGCTAAAATAATTGAAGATAGCATATCCTGATGTCAGTTTCTTTGTGAGTATGGAAGCTTTCATGGAGTTTGGGTTTTGGTATTGGTGAGGAGGGTTAATGGTGTTTTCTTTAATGGAATATTGGTATATTGTTAAGTCTAATAATGACATTGAGCAATTAGAAAAAAAATACATTCTTTTACAATGTTAGTATGCCAGTTATTTTTTTGTTAACAGTACTAAGTATGGTCAAGAGTATAAGTCTACAGAACTATTAATGCTCACATCTACAGTAAAGGATGTTTGCCATGGCTTGAGAAAATATGAAATACATTATTAATGCAACACCAGTAAAGTTACAGTAACTGTTAATGCTTAATAATGATATTAATTGCAATGTTTTTCTTTTTTTAAATGTAGATTTTGGTTATGAATAAAGAAATCAACCCAACTGAGCTAGACTTTCTCCTCCGATACCCTGCTCAGCCAGGTGTATCTTCTCCAGTTGATTTCCTCTCCAATCATTCCTGGGGGGGCATTAAGGTAAGGGTATTACACTTTGCTGAAGACAGGAATACGGTATATTCCAAAGGAATTCCAATATTTTGCTCAAGTTAAAATGAGCACTGTTGTTATAAAAACATCTAACAAAAAACTAATCTGTCCAATTGATCTGATTACAATATGTTACAATATAAGTTACAATATGAAGTTCAATTGGTCTTGGACCTCATGAAACAATTGCATATGAATGGTCATTTATTATTCTTCTAATTCTCTTGGTTTACTAGACTACAGAGAACATGTGTTAAATGGTAGTGCATATCGTTCTTAGATGGAGTATGTTTGGATGGAAAATGTAATCTGATCAGCAAAATCATGTGTCAGTAATAGTATTGTGATATGTATTTTTAAATTTAAAGGTAATTGAGATTTACTAATTGATAATACATATCTATATTTTTCCTGCTGCTTTGTTAACTTCAGTTTTTTTTATTCTGTAGACCTGTCCTGGCCAAATCAACTTGTACAACACACATAAACTTGAAATTTTACTCTTTGATATTTCATAATTTCCTTTGATGAAGTCCCTAAGAGTTGTTTTTTTCTGGGGAGAATTGCAAGTGTTCTTTTGAAATGAGTTAATATGGAAAACGTTATTGTTATTATACTTAGTGGTTATTTTTTATAGAGTATATGGAACAATGTGCAATTTGGTTTTGACTTTTAGATTACTGGGTAAGAACGGTAAGAGAATTAAACTATCCAAGCAATATTAAATCTTATTCTTTTCTCCTCTGAGACTGAAACAGAAGCATTACTATGTAGATATGCATTACATTTCAATTTTAAGTTCAGTTTTTGCTTAAGGAAATTGCTTGCGTTTTCATTGTTTTCTATTTTACATTACATCATGGATTCTTTCCGTAATGGGTTTTTGCAAGAGTATCTAAATCCAGTCTTTGATTCCTCAAATCCTCATGTAACGTTCAATTTGACGTATTTAAGGAACTAATTTGAGTAATCCATAATTATTAGGGAGCTTAAGTGTTTTTTCTGTTGAACTTGATATATTCTAGAATTGCAACAGCTCAGATTTGCATAACACAATTTTGAGTAATATTCATAAAACCCCTAATGTAACAACATCAAAAAGAAGCATTTAAACTTCTTTTGTATTAAATTTATATTCCTCTATAGGAATATTGGCTTTGAACAGCAGTTAACTTTTTTATGAATTTAGTCCTTTATGTGTCTTTCACTGCCCTAGCTTAATCAACAGCTGTCAATTGAAATGTAACAACTTCTCGGGAAAAATAAACTAGAGATATTGGTTACATTTGATATACAAAAGCTAGAGCACTGGAACAGTCAGGGAACTCAGGTTAAATTTTATTTAATTCAGGTACTGTACCAATACTGCTACATAAACAAGAAAGTACGATTCCATAAAGTAAATATTTTCAGCCTTTGTTTATCCTTCCTCCTGTTGACTTTCACCTGTGGTGAAAGATTGTAACGTACCATGATGGAATGCTTAAACAGGTCTTAGAAAATTGCAATTCTTCCCTCTCTAATTGGCTTTGTTAAAATCTGTTTCAGTTTACCCCTTGGTCCACTCTGCAGAAATCTCACTATTGCTTATGTTTTAATGTCCCATAAAAGTTTAATCAGTCCCTTGCCATTAAAACCTGAAGCACAGATGCCTTTTCTTTCATTTTAATTGTCCAATTTTTATTGTACGAGTAACTTTTACAGGCAATTTATACAGCACTGACAACATCAGGGCAGAAGTGTCGAGAATACCGCAGTCGCTTTATTTACCTAAATGGAATGTATTCTCCTGAGCATGCTAACAGAATAGACTAGACTTCATTTTGTCTGGTCAAAATCTAACAACTAAGAGTTTTTTGTATGAAGGAGACTTACATCAAAATAACTGTGAGCTATTTTCCATACATGTTTGAATTTTTATTGAATTACTTTTTATTTACAGTCCAAAAAGAAGGTGGCTTTTTTCATATTTTTCTGAAGAGTGCTTAATGTATTTATACAGTAGGTAATGCTAAATATAAAATTCATGCATAATGCAGCATTAAATATGGGGGGGGCGGCAATTTTGTTTACATTTCCAATAGGAATGATAAGGTCAAACAGAGATTTTTTAATACATTTTTTATAAATTTGGAGGCTTTTGTGGTAAACTGTTCTAACAATGGATGTTGTACTTGATTGAATGATTTTGTAAGCACAGTCTTGCAGCTGTCTGTCTTTATAATTGCTAGAAAGCTAGAAAGGAGTAAAAAGCATACTGTATGTTTGCTTCAAATCTTCATGTATGTGAGCAAAATGATCTAATCTTGTACTATAAATGACCATTCCATTCATAATTAACACCCAAAATTCATACAATTTCAAAGTGCTGTATGATCATACAAACCTACCATGATGAAAAAAAAAATCCTTCTTCTTTTCAAAGCTATGAGTATGTAGCAGGATGCTGAAGATCTTTTGTACTTCCAGGTCAAGCACATGTTTTGTTGATTTTTTTAATACTGCATCTCTATTTCTAGACTCTTAAAATAAATTTCAAGCAAAAACTCAATCATCAGCAGCAACCAGCATTAATATCTGGTGGGGTGTCTGTTTGTCTATTTTAGTATTATTTTCTATATCATCTTATACAGGTAGTTTTAATGTTGGTTGACATTGAATTCTCATCACCACATTATCATGCCTATGTGTTGACAGTGTGTTACAATATATCTCAAAGGCATTTCACACTATGTTTTCTCATGAAGTTGTTTATAATAATCTCTGCAGAAGCAACTTAATTACTTATGCTCTATATGTTTGCTGTTATAATTAGCATGACTGATGATAATTACATTGTGATGTTTATGCTGCAAGATGTTTTTGGCAGAAAACATGTTAAGAAGACTTTTCAAGGGCAGCATGTAAAATCTAATATATACAGATCATTGAAAGAAACACATCACAACTGCAACAGATTCACAACGTGATTATTTAGAAAATGCCAGTTCTTTTGTAACAAGGCTCTGAAATTATATTGAACCAATATGACAAATTCAGATTTATTACGCTTAACATTATTTGCCGACAGGATTGATGAGCATGTAGTCTACTGTGAAAGTCACAGGGTTGTAGTTTATGTAACCACCACAGTAAGAAATACAACCTATTTACAGTATATAACTCACAACTAGATTGTAGATACCATCTTTAGAATTGTCTCCCTTTCCTCTCATTGAGATTATTCATTGTTCTTAGAGCCCAGCTCATCCAACAGTTGTTCAATGGGGTTTATAGGACACCTAAAGCATAATTATCAAATTCTCCTCTTTTAAGAAAGCCATTGTTATACAGTCTTAAAACAGGATGAAACAAGCATTGTTTGGATGTAATTTTGTCATGATAGGATAAGCCCTTAGGAGGCTCTTGAGTGTAATTCAGACACTGCTAAAACAGTTTACAGACCTCCTAGCAGTGTTTAATTTGTAAATTACAAGGTGTTTGATCTCAGTGTGAACTGGAAGGAATGGATATACTGTATAAGGGGTAACAGAGGAACCACAGCACTTAACTGTGACATTCACATAAGGCTTAACATCAATATAATATAATATACTTAACATTATTGTAATATATTTTTATATAATATCTTTTCAAATACCATTATCACATGCTATTAAGCCTGCTCTGTTTTTGACATTTCCACTCTTATGGACATATAGTCTATCCATAGTATACTGTAGATTTCATTAACTGCATGATCTCCCACTATCTTATAATAGTAGATGAGTAATCACTACGACAAAAATATCTAATTTTATTTAATCTAATCCTAATCACACTTCCATTTGCCTATTTTTCTAAGTCTTGCACCCACATTTTACTTCCACATATCTCTCTCACATTCCCTCTACCTCCCCATCTACACCCTTCCTGCAAATTTGCTCTAAATACTCACAATAGTAAGGGGGTGTGGGGCAACCTATCCACATGGCTTGGCTGCCATTTCCTCAACTAGGTGAGTCTCACCAAATATGCTATGCAAACAATATTTCATCACATTTTTAGGATCGAACCAAACTACTGCATTTTTAAATTGAGAACATGCAATGTAAAATGTTCATGTCACAAAGAGGTGCAGCAGCTGTGCTTACAGTCCTCAGAAATCTGAAATTGAGAGATACTGGAGCTGAGCACCGGCACAAATTGATCACATTGTAGCAGGATTTTGTTCAGACTAAAGCAGAACTTTTGTCAAAATGTATTCTTCAGCTGAAGTTTACTTTAAACTGTGAAAACACGAAGACATTAATAAGAAAATATTGAAAGGATACTGGCTGTATGGTAGAACTACCCGGATTAGTTGATAACCTACTGATCATAAGAAATGTCCTGGGGAAGGATAAACCCCAATTCCCGAATTGATTACTGGGGTTTGTCTGTTTTCTCTGAGATAATCTAGGCAAGGCTTAGCAGCACACAGGATGGTCTTAAACGTTTGTTCTCATTACAAATACTTTAAGAATCAGCTTGAAGTAAATCACTGTGGTGCTAGGGGACCATTTCACTAACATTCAATAGCTTCAGGCATTCGTTTCTGCTTTTTCACAAAATAAAAAGACTGTATATACAGTAGTGCTGTAATGGTATTCCAAGATCTGAGGATAAGAATGCCTTAAACCAAGCAAAACAACACACATTTCTTTCTTGTGGCATAAGCAGATTTAGTATTTTTGGTTATAAAGGAAAATGTTCATTCCACTCTCTAAACAAAGCAAGTAAGGCTACTAATGTATTAATATTGTATGTTAATGTATTAATGTATGTTTAATATTGTCCCTTTACCTGTCTCTCTCTGATTTCTTCTGTTGTTTACATTTTTACACTATCATAACTATTTAAAATGTGACTCTAAAATAACAATGAAATAAAACCAGTGGGTAACTGAATTTCAAAGTTACATCATGACTTTGATATAGTATAAACATGAATAAAATATTCATATGGAATAAGTTTTTCGGGGAAAAAAAACGCATACTGTATACCTGGCATTTTTTCTACTCCTTTTTCTCTGTTTCTTGCTGATGCACAAGATCAAATGAAAAAATTGACTTAGATGCTAATTGGTCTGTTTGATAAATGATGGATTTTCTTTGAAATACAAAAAATACTATAGCAAGCACAAAGCTTCCATCCAATACATCTAATGTACTTCTGAATATTCACTTGGTAAATACAGTATGTTGTATTGTTATGATTGTATCTGGACCTCAAAAAGACAGTTTTCATTAAGTATTTTTAATATTTTTCATTCATTTGCTTGTCTGCATTTTCATCGGTACAGACTTCCAGAGGGTATTTTATATACAAAATGTGCAATAGGTATTACCTAACAAAATATTTAAAAAAATGAAGTGCTCTCGTGTAGCTGCAGTTACAGTATATGTAAATGATTGAGTGTCTATGCATGCTCATGCTCATAGGTGTCCAGAAAAATAATACATTCTAGAGTCGTTCCCAGTTGTCTCTTTAGAATGTTTTGAATGCTTTTCTTATTTATGAAGGAGAAAACATGAACTTTAAACTGAATCTAAACCTACTGAACAGTTGGTCACCCATCTCTGGACTGCATTAGTTGTTGAATCAGTATTTACAGTACAGTCTAATATTTCCGTCTTCACTAGGCTCTGTCTGCTATGGAGGAATTCCGAAACCTGGACCGTGATATTGAAGGCTCTGCTAAACGCTGGAAGAAGTTTGTGGAATCTGAGTGCCCAGAGAAAGAGAAGTTCCCACAGGAGTGGAAAAACAAAACTGCTCTTCAGCGGCTTTGCATGATGAGGGCCATGCGCCCTGACCGGATGACATATGCCGTAAGGTAAGGAGCCTTCCATATAAACTGTACTGAAATACATCAGGTTTCAGTCTGAGATTCCAGGTCTTTTAGAAACTGCAAGCTGAGCAGTTGATTGTAGCTCTACAAAAATGCTTTTCATCCCTCTGTAGCCATCAGTAGTACACAAGACTGACTCAAAACAGAGATTTCCGTTTTCTGAAAAGACCTTTGTTGATGAGCAGGTACTGTAGATCACCTTAAGGAATATGCTAGCTCTTTTATGAAAGATCCCCTCCCTACTGTTTATACTTTTATTTTTTTACTGATCTATTGCAAAGCACAAATGTATGGAACTTGACTTTTAAAGGGAAGAAATAAAGGTTGATTCCATGCTGAAAAGAGAAGAAAAGAAACAATGTTTTAGCTGTGGAGCCTTTTTCAGGTGCCTTTTAAAATGACAATTTGTCAAGGGTTAATAAATTCTAATTACTTATTAACTTAACACGTTTTCTTATTGATTTAATGCCTTATAATAAGGGTGTCTGAAATAGTTTAAAAAAAATTAGATATATATTTTTTAAAAGGCTTAGCTTGTTTAAAGCTTTTTATAAATTTATTTTCCTCTTTTATAAGTACACAGATGGCTCTAAAATCTGATTTCTTCTTATATTTACTTGTGAAAATATCCTGAATAAAAAAACCAGGAGGGTTGAAAACAAGGTACACAAATTGTATACCCAAGAGATTACAGAGATTATTATTGTTTCTGATGATATTGTTTATATTATATTAAGTGTGTATATTACATTATCTGTAATATCATTTAAGATTTTCAAATTAAACTTCATTATACAGGTCATACTAATGTGTGTATTTGTTCTGAACTGATGTAGTAACAGGTATATTTCATGTATTTATCCCAGGTAATGTAAACACAAGCATGTGACAGCTTTGACATTTCCATGAAAAATTGCATGTGGTCAATTTGTAACATGCTTACAAATAACTCAGTTGTTCTTATTATATCAATAATTCTCTATTTTAATGTAGAAGGAATAATTTAGCGTATAACCAGATATCCTTCTGATTAACTGTTGGAAGTTATCACTTTGCAGCTGTAGATGTAAGCTCATAAATACATTTTTTTTGCTGAATGATAATTAGACCAACAAAAGCTAAGTGACAAATGTGGTGACGAAACTAAAAAATAGGCACATGAAAAGTTCAAAGCAGTATGTACCAAGGTTCCAAATTATGTATATGCATACATTTGATACTACATCTCACATTTACAGAAACTAAAAGTATATTTCAAAATTATGCTAATAATATTCGTGATAAATGTCATGGTGAATTCCGCAATCCCTCAGTCAAATGCCTGATTTTTAAAGAAGGAAAACATCATAGTGCTAGAGCTACAGCAAGTTTGTCTAATTAGGCTTGCCAAGCCATAATTAGGAGCTTTGTGAATAGTTTTTAAAGAATGTCTTCTTAGTTCAAAGCCACAGATGTGGAAGATACTAATATTATACTGTATATGTACAGTATATTAAAAGGCAGACATTCTTTAAGCATCCAATATATAGTATTGTGAATCTGTGTATTAAGATATAGCTTTACAAATCAGTGCTTAAAAGAAACATCTCCTATTTCCTTTTTTCTCCATAGGGATTTTGTTGAGGAGAAACTGGGTAGCAAGTACGTGGTGGGCCGATCACTGGACTTCGCCATTTCATTTGAAGAATCTGGAGCGGCAACTCCTATGTTTTTCATTCTATCTCCAGGTGTTGACCCACTTAAGGATGTTGAGAAACACGGTAATTTTAAAAATCCTGTGGACATCGGTGTTTCGTTTGTGGGTCATCCCATAGTAATTTTGTTTTTAGATAAAATAAAAAAACTGTTCTGCTGAACACCATCTGATTTAGCAGTTATCTACAAATTAGGTCCTCTATTTTCAGACTTTTCTGAAAGTTTCTTGCCATGCACATAGCACTACACCCCCCACATGATGATGTTAGCATCATGTTTTTTATTGTTTTTAAACTGGGACAAAATAAAGAGGGAAACTCAAAATAATAAGGTGAAGTTTACAAAAAAGTATTTCCTTGACCATTGTGTTTTCCTGCAATTATGACTCATACAGTTTGTTTCTTATATCATCAATACTATACATTGACATTGTCTTTTTGAAAGCCTGTTGCCAAACGTTAACAACTCCAATTCCAAACTTCTGCTCCCCTCTCAATGTGGACCAGAAGGTTATACTCCTTGCATGTAGTTTCAGGTGTTCATGCTGTGTCCATTTTGAAGTAAAAGCTGTTCCATTGGAGTGTAAAAATTGATTATCTGTGACACTAGAACAAACACAGCAAGGACTGCTAATACATTTAAGTTATTTTGACTTCAATTTGATTCATCTTAGCAAGTGTGCAAACAAAGTGCATTTTTACTTGGTATACAACTACAGTATGACCTAAATTCATTTCATTTCTCATATACCCATTTATCTGCAGTTCTTTAGGTTTCCAACAAAGCCATTTATTTTCAAGGTTATTGACTACCAAGCTGTGCTGAATAAGGATGCTTCTGGGAAGTCATTTTCCTGACTGATAGATTTCAAATTAAAGAGAGTTACACTTTTAAATTACACAACTGCCATTCACTTTCTGAATTGATTCAACTAAGAGTAAGTTAACTTCTTTCTAGTTGCCCAGCAGTAAATAATAATATAAAATCAGAGATCTGACACATAAATATACCTACAGTATACAGGTATTAGACATATTAGTCAATAACCATCTACATTGAACAATAACCATTAAAAGTAATTCCTAGTTAAACATTGGTGTGGGCTAAATTCATTGCATTCTGAATAATTTTCATGACATCATATTTTAATGATATCAAAAATTAACACATATGGTGCCAGAGAAATAAACTTCTCTGGTAACAACCTTCTTTGCTTCTCTAAGTGAACAATTTCAAAATTCATACTTAAAACAGGTGAGAATGACCGGTGGATGTGTGCAGCTGGTGCAGTAATGCGGACGCTGTACTGAACTGTGGTGCTGAAGCAGGAGATGAGTTTTCGAACAAAGCTTTCTGTTTTCCCATCAATCAACTCTACAGGCTCTGGGTAGTGACTGAAAGAATGAGATAGTGGGTACAAGTTGTGGAAATTAGGTTTCACTATAGGACAGCAAGGTTTACATTCCGAGATATGGTGAGGAACTAGACAATCCAGGAGGATCTAGAGCTGCTGTTCCTCTGAATAGAGAGGAAGCAGTTGAGGTGGTTTGGGCATCTGGTTTGGACCCTTGGACAGATGGAGGGATTATTTTTCTCAGATGACCTATACTGTAAGTGCCAGGAAGTTCCCTAGGAGGAGCTGGAGACTGTTGGTGGGGAAAAGTCTGATCTGCCTTTCTCTGCCTTACCACAACCCTTACCAGGAGTAAGTGGTTATAAAAAGGGTTGGATGGATACTTACAACAATTTCAGACAAGGGCACACAATCTTGTACTCGAAAGATATGTAATGTTTACAACAGTGCTAAATCTGAGCAAAATAATCCTATAATTCTAAATTGTAATTAGGATACTTATGTGAAATGGTAAAAAAAAAGATTTGTCTAAAATATATTGTCCATTTTTGTAATGTTTTATACTTTTTTAGCAAAAGTGTGAGAACATAGAGGATTAAATTAATCTGAATTCCATCAAATCTCCCTTGACTTTTGCTGATAGAGTTAATCTGTACTGGGCTGTCTGTCTGAGCATATTTTTTTCATGCAATTATTAATAGCTGACTCTCATTTTAGGAAGAAAACTGGGTTATACCTTTGACAACAGAAACTTCCACAATGTTTCCCTGGGACAGGGGCAGGAAGTTGTTGCTGAGCAAGCCCTGGACCTTGCAGCCAATGAAGGACACTGGGTGATTTTGCAGGTACAGTGCATGCCCTGTAATGAATTGTAAGTAAAATGTATTTAAAAGAGTATTATGAAGGAGCACTGTACTTACAAGAGTTTATTAATTTGCAAAAGCAGGTTAATTCCTACAATGGGGGTGAACTGCAATCTTACTTACACAATGTATTCTACTCTTTTATTTACCACCGTTTTACTGCAGTACCTAACTTCCAGGTAGGGATGTATTGATGGATAAATTGCAAAACTAATTGATGATGTTGCCAGTTTTTTTTTGTATACAGTTTCTGAGGATAGAAAGGTAAGGGTCATTTGCTGTTTCAAGTTTCAAGCAGTTTCAAGCAGGCGCACTTGTGTTGAATGGTTACTTTTTGCTTCTGTCCTTGTGCTGTGTGGATTCTCTGTGATTCTAATTGATGGATAATGATGGCAGTGCAAAACACAAGAGACCATGGGTATTGTAAATCATGCAATTAGCAGAACCTAATCTTCACTGCAGGACTTAGGCTGCAAATACAAGCAGTTTAATTACCTGTGCATAATAAAGATGATCAATACATTTAAAAACAAGCCTTGCCAGCTCTGATCTGTCAGGTTTATCAATGCAGAGAATTACATCTAGCCAGCTTTAGATATTTGTGCCCAATCAAGAACTTGTCTTGATTTAGTAGTCTGAAGTTATGATTTTTTAGGAAGAACTGCTCTGGATATCCACAGGCCAGGGAGAGTTCATCATCACTGAAGGTTAGTTATAACAGAAGAGGCATAGGAAGCTCTCCTAATCAAAATAACAAAAATCAAAATCTAATCAAAAATCCTCAAATATTCCTTTAGTACACTTCATAAACAGTTTGAAAAGGTATAAGATACTAACAGTAATATATCCTTGACCTCCAATCCAAATATTTTGTTTGCATTGAATGGCATATTTTAGTAGTTTTTTGTAAACATCGATTATATATTTTGAATATTTCATGTTGCGCTTTTGATTATTTGTGTGGATTGAGAGAAAAGGAACATATTCTAAACCATAGGCTTCTTGAATTTATACTAAAGTAAATGAAATGGTGTATTTTTGTGTGGATTTTATGTTAATTTTTTTTTCTGCTTTCAGGAAAAAAAATTGTACATTTTCACACTTTTATATAGCTCTCAGTGTCAGTGTCTTCTCAGAATGAACTAAGCTATAAGAAAAGCTATTCAGCAAGGCTTTTGAAGCCATGAGTCTCCCCATTGCTAGTATAGTGTGCATTCTCTTATGTACTGTACACTCTGCTTGTGGTGTCTGCTGGTCAAGTAACCCACTGTGTACAGTTGTTTTGCCCTCTCTAGACCTTTTTCGAATAGGTTTACAGGATAAAGTACCATTAACCTTCAAATTAACATTACCCTTAAGAGTTGACCCCTTAGACAAAGACATACTTATGTGTCTCGGCACTATCCTGCACTTCCTTCACAACAAGTGAGCTGTTCCACAGCTAAACATTTAACTGAATCAATAGATGTTTAATTTACAAACTGGTCAAGATTTGATTGAAAATTACAAGTAAATTGGCCCCATCTGGGAAATGTGACCACCGTGAAAGAAAGGGTTTCTCAGCTGTGACAAAATCTGGAGCAAGCTATAAATCAAAAACATGCTGATTCCATCTGTTTAAGGCACTGCATGCAACTAATAAAGCACATACAAGACATCTTTTCCGGTTCTGTAACATTTTGTTATGTTGCCCATGATTATGTTTTGGGGTATTTTGGTGCTTATTTTGGGAGATTATTGCTTTAGCAGGGAAGCTTGATTCTTCATCTTCATATAAATTAAGAAGGATGAAAAAAAATATTCCTTTTTTTAGAGACCGTTATACAGTTTACAGACAGTACATGTTTTAATGATTAATGAAGGCTACAGTTGAAATCAGGAAACGGTACTACTTAATTACATTGTTACACTGAGTGCAATGAATAAGTAACACAAAATGGACAATTAGAGTTAACAATCCCCTTCTTTAGTCCCATTGAATACGGAAACACTGACATCTGTTTTCCCTTACACTTGGGCCACACTGCAGAGAAACCTTTAAAAGAAATGTTTCAGTCCTTTGGTAACACAATTCTGAAATCTATTACTGTCAACTATTATTAAGCTGAATTTGAGTGGAGTGTCAAAAAGTAAGTATCTTGTAGTCTTGGATTTAGTAGATTATGCAACATGCATGTTTTTAGAGCAATTTCAGAGCTGGTTATGTGGAATCTGGTGGGAAGAATATTTAACTGTAATAGAGGCAAGTTAGATGTACTTACACCGTTAACAGGAGGTTGCAGGTGTTTTACATAGAAGCCCAATCCATTCCAGAGTTTTCTCTTGTATTTGAAAGGTCCTATAACTTGTAAGACTTCACAAAACAGTTAGTAAAAAAATGTTTTCAAATTTGTAAATCACCTATATAATATAATGATATCATTATCTTTTTGCGATTGTGATTTTGTGATGTAGGTTTTAATATCAGGTTACAATGCAGTCCTCATAGGAATATAAAAATGACACGTAGGTTCCTAGGTTTTAGCCATAGTGAAGTGTGAATCACAAATACTGTTGAAAACAAGAATACTGAGTAGCAAATCAAGCAAAAACAACTACTAGAGGTAATGATTTAATAACAATTTATATTTCTAAAGGTTTATTTTTTTAGGTTTTATCTGACAGCTGACAGTGCTATTGGAATGATTTTCCAGGTTTCACATAAAATGGCAAAATATGTCTAGATGACAGTTATAACAGCTAACTACTGTACTCTACTTTCTCTCTTACTCTCTTAGGTCCTTACTGGCCTTGGTTTGGCCACTCCTAAGTAACAGTTGCTTCCTGTGCTTCAGTCTGCTGTTGAAATTGCATATTTTTCACACCCAGAAATGATGTATACATTTGTGTTACATTTTCTGAACTTGTATTCCCTTGAGACGCGTGTACAGAACAGGAACTATACTTTCAGACCCTGAAGCACAGAATCACAACCATTTCTCAACTTAGATGAAAAATGTAAATAATAACATTAGGTTAGAGGATTAAAAAAAAGGTCACCTAATGGACTCTGGTTTTGTATGTTAATCTGTAGCAAGTTGAGAATTTTGAAGACATTTCCTTACTTTACTTTTCAGGTAGTATAACAAACATTGCAATTATTATTCTTTTTATAGACAAAATACCTTTGTAAATACATTTTGATAGACTTTAAATGTATAATTTGTTACAACAAACGTCAGTACAGAAATCCCTAAGTGCTCAAAAAGCTAGTATACCTTGCTGTCTAATTTATTCACTTAGTGAGGGTAAGGAAGATTCTGTGAGCAAAAAGAATGTTCAGTCATCTGTGCAGCTTATTTTCATATCCATATGAATCAATTTTATCTTGTCATGCATGAATGCTTTAAATCCAATTGAAAAGGTGTTTACCCTGAAGCTAAATGTTTTGCTTACCTTAGTCAGGATTTTCTGTATGTCTTGTGCCATTCGCAGAATCTGTCTTCCATTTTTATTTGTATCCTAAATGTCTTGAGGTTTGATTGCAGCTGCTTTAAGGTCTGTATGAACATTATCTCAAGCAAATACAGAATATGCTAGAAAAGGACTACAGTATGTCATATTTTTCCCTACAAAATAATGTCGTACCCTAAACTTCAACTCAGTATAAGTGAATGTTTCACTTAAAGCTAAGCTAGCATAGCTTATATGTATATCTACATATCTACAGTATATAATGGGATGCACAAACATTAAGCATTATTTGTAGAATTGTAAAGGGATTTCACTGTTAATGAAAATGAAAAAAAACACTGATCCATTGATTGCAGATGCCTTTAAAATGTGTCACAAAACAACAGTTTTTAGTTAAAATTTTAGGGATGACACCTTGCAAATTAATATCAGACAAGTCATTAACATCTCATTATTCATCAATACCAGACTTTATGAACATAATGTAACTTGATAATAAAAATCCAGTTAATTATTCGTAGAGGTCACTTCCCAAGGGTTATTGACACTTTATTTGTGCATTTTTCATATAGAAGTTATAAAGAATTGAAAAATCAAATATGATGCTCTAATCCAAATTGGTAACCATTATTTGCTTTGTTGAACTAAGCCTGTGCTGATTCAGAGGATGCCTTACACTTGTTGAGGCTATTCTCCTCTTTCCTGATTCTGGAGCATATTACTTGACTTATACTGTATAGTTCATTCAGTGACTTTCAGAAGTATTCACTCCCTTCCAATGACCCCATTTTGTTTAATTATATGATTATTATTAGACAGTATATATACATACAATTTTATGCCGGTATTTTGGTGGCATGGTACTGTAGTTCAATAGTTAGGATTGCTTAATTCCGGGGCCGTTATCTGTGTGGAGTTTTCATGTTCTCCTCAAATGCATGTGGGTTTTCTTCAGGTGCCCTGGTTTCCTCCCACAGTCCAAAGACATACTGTTAAATTTACTGGCTTCTTGGAAAATTGGTCCTGGTGTGAGTGTAAGTATAGGAGCTGGAAAAAAAAAATTCACAGGTTTCTTAAGTGTTTTTTTTTTCATTGTGTACAATATTAGAATATTATCTTCATATCTTGATGAGCGTATTCAAATACCTTGCAGCAAAGTTAAGCCTCCTGCTGAGAGTATAATGCTATGTGTTGCCCAGCTACTAGACAGGCTGCACCACAAACTGTCTTGCAGTATTGACATAAAAGTACAGCTGAATGGGATTCAGACAGAACGCAGCATGACATTATTATTAACAGAGGAGAGTATTTCAGGAATGAAGTGACATTTAAGCAGAATTCCTTCCATTTTAATGTAATTCAGAAGGCATGAGTTCATTCACTAAACAAAGCAAAATAAAAGCCTTAAAAAAGGTCAGTCACTTCATTGACTGAATTCACCATTCCTGTTGAAAGTGTCCAGTTAAAGGTTAGGTAGTTTTGGTTCAGATTAAATCAAGTATTTAGAAACATTTATCAACTTTTAAATCTTCAATTTGTGGTTCATGTGATCCGAAATCAGCATATCTTTCTTGCACTCTTTACACTTACACAAATTTTCACTTTACACAAATTTTCCAAAGACTGATATTCAATTTAGTTTTCACTAATATAAGTATTGCTGTACAGTACATGCTGTATGTCATAAGGGGAATGTGAACAGTTTAGCACAGTATTAAGGAATAACTGCAGATATTGGCCAGATGTGTGCCCTGATTTGTTAAATGATATTTTGATTTTATGACGTTTAAAGACTTATTATTAGTAAGAAAACTTCTAACTTGTGACAGGTTTGAATAAAAATTTCAGAAGATGAAAAGCTCAGAGCATGTGAATTAATGTGTTCTGTAACTCAGTCCTTTAATTAGATTTCTAAATGGGCAGCTATTGGGAATATCAAGCTTTGGCTAGCTGCATTACCATATGAAAGTGGAAGGAATTTTCTCCAGTGTCCAATTTTAATCAATCCCATTTTGAATTTAATTTCTATACATACAGTATTTGTTTTTAAGACATTTTGAGGGGATTTCATTTTTAATATCTTTGCTAATAAGAGTTTTTGGGTAATATCTACATGGTTTTCAAAACTTTTGCTGGTGTTAATAAAATCTTGTGATTTTAATAAAGAATTTAATGAAGCTAGTGTAACAGTATCTTTTAGTACATGTAGAACAATTTTTTTAACTGCTTGTGTTGTAAAGATAGCAGAATGGATTTTAGGTTATTTCATAACCTTCATTCAGTTTGTACTGCATGTGCTCCCTTGTGTGCATGCGGGTTTCCTCCCACAGTCCAAAAACATACTGGTAAATTAATTGGACTTTGGGAAAACTGGCCCTTGTATGAGTGTGTGTGTCTGTGTGTACCCTGCAATGGACTGGCATCCTGTCCATAGGGTATCCTGCCTTATGCCAAATGCTTGTGGCAATAGTCTCTGGCTTTTCTGTGACCCTGTATTGGATAAGGCGGTTAGAAAATAGATAGATGGATATCTAACCAGACTTTGTTTGTTCGTGTGAAATACTCATATAACCTCTTGTAGAAAAGTATGTCATTGGCTGTGTTGATTTGCTTAGTTCTTGAGACATTTCTCTCTAGCATTCTAAACAGGTTTGTTGTTTTATGTTTTATTTACATTTATTACTGTTTTATTTATTGGTAAATAAGGGATCAGGTGGAAGTATAGTCCAAAACCTAGCCCTCCAGGACTCAAGTTGTGCATGTTTCATCTTTAGGCAAGGAGACATTTCCTAGTAAGAAACATTTCACTGTGCTTTTAAGGCCACATAGAGCTATGGCGGAGTACACTTGTCCAGTGACACAATCCAGCAGGTTTAATGGATCACCCTTAATTCATCACTTCCTAATTATAAATAAATACTTGTAACAAGTTTGTTTTAATCACTGAAGCAGATGATTTGTTAAATGAACAAGTCAGTAACTTGTAAAATACTAACATTTCGAAAGTCCTCAAGGACTACAGTTGTCCATGCTTGACTAACTAAATTGTTAAAAGGGCAAATCTCAAGTCCTTAAAAAGGATCTCCAGGTCTAGTAAAAACTTAAAGAATATTTTGGTGCATATCATGATTTATTGTTGCTGTATTAATTAGTGATGCATCCATATTAATAGTATTGATTGAGGTACAGATTTTTCCCATTAAGAATTAAACCAGCTGTAAAAGCTGACAATTTTACAGTAGCACAAAGGAAAGTATTTACAGCATTTAGTATACCACAATTAACATTGTACTGCTAAATTAAACATAACAAATCCATCAAGATAAAAAGAGTATTTTGTTTTTATTTTCATTCTTCGGCTTTATTTTTGTTCATTCTCTTTTCTGTTTTTGCTCCCTCCTTTTTGTAAACTAATCCACTCATGCTCTTAAATGCTTATATCCTAACTCATATCCCATCTATTTGGTCTATTGAGCATGCACTGTTCCATTTGTTGCTACTAGAATATCCATCTGGTGGCCAAGTGGTTGGGTACCCTGGAGAAAAAATTGGAGCAGCACAGCGAGGGCAGCCACCAGGAGTTCCGTGTATTCATCAGTGCCGAGCCTGCTGCTTCAGCCGATGGACACATCATTCCCCAAGGCATCTTAGAGAACTCCATCAAAATCACCAATGAACCACCAACAGGCATGCACGCCAACTTGCACAAAGCTCTGGACAATTTTAACCAGGTAAACCCCCAAGATTTTCTTACACAATACAGTAACTTAAAGTGCAGAGGTATGTATTCTATAAGCAGGTGGGTCAGTTAATGTAAAGGACTGTATGGTTTCTACATCTGCGAGCGTTCAGTGCAGAGACAAGATGTGGATGCTGGGTAATGGGTACTTGGGCAGGCAGAAGTGTTTACTAGCTAGATTCATCTCATGATCCTTGTCGTGACACTAATTTCAAAGTTAAGTCATTTCGGAATGTTAAAATTCGGAGATGTCGAGACCCGACTGTATCACACTACCGTACTGATTACAATGCGACCTACAAGGGAAGGTTGAGATGGTGGCCCACATGCTGCTAGCCTGGTTCTTTTCATATTCACATATTCACATGTGAGCTGTTGCATCACTGCCCTGCTGAATTTTATTTGGAGCTCATTTATAGTACTGTATTAATACCTTTTTTGTGTACCCTCTTTGGTCATATCTGTATGGTTAAATAGTACTGTGCTGTAACTGTGTACAGTATTACAGTCACCTCATTTGGAGGAAGAGGGCTTCAAATCTGTACCAGCTCACTGCACAGCATATGGTGCACTTGAACAGCACAAAGAGGAATGTAGCAAAAAATAGGATGTGGTGTCCACTGATAGGTGGTAATGTGTTTCATAAGTTTAACCATGCAGGCAATTTTTCAGCCAGGATTTTACGGATTTATAGTCTCCATTTGCCATTTTTTCAGCTCGCATAGCTCCTTTACTTTAGGGATTACACAGTGAGAGCATGTTTTCTCACCCTCAACGCTGACCTTCACTTTCTTCACACTGTTGTGCTTAAAGTGTAACTGCTTCATTAACATAAGGTTACATAAGTCTTTCACCAGCTGCTGTAGCCCAGGAAACAAATAAAATTAAGTGTAAAAAGGTCTTTTTAAAAAAAAATTACACAATGTTTTCTCTATTTACCATGATTTATATGCACAATAATGTGCACTGCTGCACATGAACACACCATATGGGACCTAAGGCCTGATATCAGTCCCTCTCAGTTTCTTCTGTGCTGAACAGTTTTAGAATGCTAAAAGCTATGTTGACTTTTTTGTCATAATATGGAAGTTGAGTTTAAAATGTAATTTGAAACTCATGAAACCAAATCCATTTATGAGTATTTTACATTGCTTCTAAGGAACATGGTATACTGTATAATTCCATAAATCCTTGATTTCTAGCTTACCTTTCAATTAAAAAACCTTACTCTTCTGTTATTTTGGAGAATACAATATTTTATTCTTAATGTAGTTAATTAATTGTAATAACCCAACTGACCTTAATTTACAAATATTGATGAATATTTTCTGAATAAGTGCAAAGTGTGTGATATTTAGTCAATATTCTGTGGATTGCGCATAATTGGATTGAAATAATTGATACATATTATAAATCCCTATGTCTTTAAGAATGTTACATATTGATCTGTCTAACCTAATGCATGTTGAAGAACTGGCTAAGGATCTGCGCCTGTGGCTGGAAGGTTGCCAGTTTGTATCACGCGGCCGGCAGAGGAATCCTACTCCTTTGGGCCCCTGAGCAAGGCCCTTAACCCCAACTGCTTCAGGGGCTCTGCATAAATGGCTGACCCTGCGCTCTGACCCCAAGCTTCTCTCCCTGTCTGTGTGTCTCATGGAGAGCAAGTTGGAATTTGCGAAAAGACAAATTCCTAATACAAGAAATTGTATATGGCCAATAAAGTGATCTTATCTCTTATAATTGTAATGATACTGAAACTTTCATACTACTTCACAAAATCACTTAGGAGACAGATGTTTCTGCTTGTCTTCTCTAGTTTAGAATGCCATATTTTTTTTGACAGTCAAAGCATTGTCTTGGGAAGTAAATGAGGTGAGAAAATGTGTTAATTTGATGCTTAAAAAGATCAAAACTGTTAAACCAATGTTTAATCAAAATATTAGATAAAATATATTAAATATTAGTTATTAGAAATTTTAATATTATATTACATTTGTAATAAAGCCTGGAGTAACTTCTATGTACAGTATATAAAAACATAAACAAGCCTTTCCCCTGTGTACTTTATTTTCAGTAAATTAAATAATATGTTTGGACTTGTGAAGATATTAATGTTATGTAATTCCTTGATAGGCTTTTGAGTTGTGCATAATTATGCTGAAACACATTAGAAATGCAACCCTAGCCTAATGCTAAACAAAAAATGCAAATTAAATGGCTTTGACTGGTGGAGATGTTATACACTGACTACAGGTTTCTCTATTGTAAACAGCAGTTGCTATACTAATAATAATATACTATATGAGGATAGTTAACATTGCCATACAGTACATGTCCAAGTATTTGATTAGGTTCAACTAATTACTTGCTTTGATTTGGTACAGTATTCCAGAACATGATTTTGTCTTTAGATTGAAGAATGAAGTCTGACACTTGTCATGTGGAGATATCTTTATTATTATAATTTTAAATCTGTTGTCATCCATTTTCTACTGATTCTATATCTATTCCCTCATATTCTGCTTCTCCTTAGCACTTTCATTTTCCAATATACTGTAGTCTTCTCTCTTGAAAGAGTAAATGTGTGCTTTGTACAGTTTCTTGAAAAGTACTATTAGACACTTGAATATATTTCAAGGTATGCCATATTATAATCATGGTTCCCCAATAGTTCTTTCACTTTGTTTTCTTTAATCTTGATTGTTTGAAGAGACTAGATAAATATATTGTATTGTCTCCTGACAAAATGAGTAATAGAATGATCATTAGCAATGTCTAACATTTTAGTTTCAACTGCTGATATCCCTGATGGTTCGTGTTCAATGTACTGTATGTGCGAAAAAATAAAATCTGATAATTATGTCTTTATATATTTATAAATTCATTATATAAGGTAAATTTGAGTACTTTGGGATTTATCAAAGAATACAAACTAATATAATGAAGAATACATCAATTTATCCATCCTTTTTGTATTTTAATTTGTATTTCTCTTGGAACCAACTAAATATTTTACTCTTTTTTTTTCCCTTTATACCTTAGTTAATATTGAAATTCTTTGTCAATATTGAGCTGATTGCTCTACAGATACAATCATTTAAAAAAAATTGATATGTATTTTTCAAGAGACAGCACCAAGTCATTTTTGTGCACTTTGTTAAAAAGTTGTTCTTCATTCTGTTTGACTTTCATTTACTTCTTAATAATCTCACAGTAGAGTTCTTTCTTTTTCAAATTAATCTAAAGTGAAACCCCCCTGTTCCTAAAATCCTTCTAAGTAACAAAGGGATTTTTGACTGTGTATTTCATTGAATCCTGTTTAGGAGCTATCATCCTTGTTATCAGAATTCCGAGCTTTGTATCTTATCAGACAAACTGGGAAAACCATTACCTTGACATTTACTTACAACCCACTCTGTACCTAAACTGCAGATTCTTATCTTTATAAATAGAGGTACACATCATGGTGCAGCATTTAGACATATCTCCTTATTGAGAAGGACAGAAAGAAAATATTCTTGTCATGCTAACACCTTGATAGATAATGAATGGCTTGATAACTAACCTACCCCTCCCACTCCCCTAAAATAATCCACAATTTGTCCTCAAAAGCAAAGTCACTGTCTTAACTTTTCAAGGAAAGAAACTATAATAATGTATCATTTTATCTTTGTCCTTTCCGGCTGTCACATGACAACACACATAATATTTGCAAAGGAACAAGTACAGGTTTATTGCATGCTAAAAAGAGAAGAAAAGAAACAATGTTTCGGCTGTGGAGTCTTCAGCTGAAACATTGTGTTTTCTTTCTTATCCACCATTTCTTTAATTCTTCTTTATGCATTCTCTTAAAAGCCATTTCAGTGAGAAACCAGGATATTGGGCAATTACTGATTCCAGTATTTCAGCTTCTAACCCAGAGGTAGATAACCTTTGTCCCTCTATATACCATTGCTATTGAGTGGTTGGACTTGACACACACTTGATTCAGTCTGTCATGGTTAATGTTTGTAGTGCGAAAGATCTGACTGGGAAAGTGTTTGTGAAAGTCATCCCAAAGTTTCAGTTTGCAATTACTGCTACAGTTTGATGATTATTGCCTTGGAGCTTCTGTCCACCAGGACTCTCACTGATTCAGTGGCACCTGCTTCCATGTCCACTTTCTGTTATGCTCTTTCATTTCCTCTTCTCTAGTGCACAGCTTGCAACTGTCTTGTTGCCTTATAGATTGGAGGTCTTATCTTTCAACTCTCACTTTTTAGACCTTTTTTAGAAGAGAGAATTAGCATGATCAGACTGAAGTGTAGCAGGAGAAAGCTACAGTATATTTTCTGGTTGGATTGTTTTTAGTTTGAGTGTAATATAATGTTGTCTTTGGATTCCAGATGTGTCATTGATGGCAAAATAATACTACCTGTATCTCTATGTAGAATATTAACACAATGTCCTTGTTAATGTAATTGTCAAGTAGAAACATCTAATGTGTCTCTTCCACATTTCCAAAGTTGTTTGTGGAGTGCATAATAAAGGTATTTTTTTTAAATCATGCATTCCAATACTAAAAGGATTTTATACGTTTAATTCACAACAGAGTAAACAGTTTACACAGAGTTATAGTCATGACTGTTTCTGTTTTCCCTCTTGGAAGTGATACTGCCAGTGCTTTTCATTTAACTCATCTAAAACAATATGCCATTGAAGACCTGACAGGCAGTGTCAATTAAAGAAAATCCAGTCCTTTTGTTCAGCGTCATCCAGTCGTCTGCCTGTCTGGAGATACATGTAGTGCAGAAAATGAAAACAAATGACCGTCAAAATGTCATGGGAACAAGCCTAAATGATAATGAATGAGCTTCTTTAAATGTTTTATGACTGGGAATATCTATAAAAACAGCTATGGGGAATTTAAAATGAGGTACATTTTTTTTCTTTAATTTTATTTAGCATATTCTTCTATTTTTTTCTATTTCAGGATACCTTGGAGATGTGTGCTCGAGAGAATGAGTTTAAAAGCATTCTTTTTGCACTCTGCTACTTCCATGCTGTGGTAGCAGAAAGACGGAAATTTGGACCTCAGGGCTGGAACAGAACCTATCCGTTCAACACAGGAGACCTTACCATATCTGTGAATGTACTTTACAACTATCTAGAGGCTAATTCAAAGGTGAGCGGTAGTGGGTTTTGGAACTAGATTAATTTATTTTAGATCCAGTTAAGGAAGAGAGGAATTAATTAATCCCGTTTTAGGATGAGACGTAAAACCGAGGTCCTGACTCTCTGTGGTCATTAAAAATCCCAGGGCATTTCTCGAAAAGAGTAGGGGTGTAACCCCGGCGTCCTGGCCAAATTTCCCATTGGCCCTTACCAATCATGGCCTCCTAATAATCCCCCTCTATGAATTGGCTACATTACTCTGCCCTCCTCCCCACTAATAGCTGATCTGTGGTGAGCGTTCTGGTGCACTATGGCTGCCGTCGCATCATCCAGGTGGATGCTGCACATTGGTGGTGGTGGAGGGGTTAATTATTATTATTATTATTATTATTATTATTATTATTATTATTATTATTATTAAGTTTGTCATTTAACCTGATCTCTGTAATTGCAATATGTCATAAAATTCAGTTTAACCTTAAAATTCAGGAGGATTCGAATGACTTGCTTAGTGAACCAGAGTGAATTTTACACAGGTTACAAGTCTAACTAATTATTGGTTAGTGTTTATAGATTTAACTTTCATCTATAAATATGAGAGCAATAGAATTTAAATATTGAGCATTGTTTGATATTGTTCTTGTGAAGGGTAACAGATATAGAAAAAATTTAACTCCTCTTTGTAACAATTAATTTATATGATTGATAAATGTATTGTTTCCACCCCCTATAAAAAACAGGAATCATATTCCTGCCAGCACTTACTGTATCCTGAACCTAATTTTTGATTGAGTGACAGTCAATCTGTTTGGTTTGCAGTTTTCAGTTCTTTGAAAACTGTTCATTTATAACAATATCCGTTAGCAAACAAAATATATCCTCAGTTAATTTTGCAACTCAGTTATGTGTTCAAATCTGATGGCAGGTTTGGAATTTTTGTTGTCTTGGTTTACAAATCACCATGCAGAGAATAATAGAACACTAATGTATCTTAATTACTGGAAAAGGGGGAAAATGTTGTACTATGGCTGTGTGAAATGTTTACAAGTATGCCTGTAAATAATGAGTAAGGCTTACATTAAAACATAGCCGAAATATTCCTTTATCTGAAGCCAGAGAGCAAAAGATGTTAAAGACACAGTTGTGAATTTAATTTAACTTCTATGACAGTCTTTAAGTAGGATATATATCAAAATAAGCTTAGAGCAATAATATGCCATAAGATATACTGTATATCACAGAAATACATCGATTCTGGTAAATGTTTAATATGGGTCACCCGAGATAGAGTGGAAAACGGGAAAGGGAAATCTGTGAAAAGGTCTAAAAAACCTTGGGGCATTTAATAAGTGAAATGCAAAATATCCTTTTCTGTTGCCAGTTAAAAGGGAACAAAGGTAAATTTACTGTACAAGAATGTCAAAGGTGCTTCAAGTTGACAGAGTATAATATTTCAGAACATGGAATTGCAAAACTGCAAAGCTTTAGTTGAAATGTTTTTCTATGATTAACCCACTCATATCAAACTACTATTTCTTAATCGACCCCTAATTAAGTTTTAATATAATAGATAGCCTAATTTAGGGATTTGTTAAACAGAATGCAGGAGCAGCAGGTGTTCGATGTGGGGTTATTATCATTCCAACAATAAATTCAGGCTATTCTGTTCTGTAAATCGATTAGAAATTATGATGCTAAAAAATCATGCTCCTACTTAGTGATTAATTTTAAGAGAAGTTTATAATTCTTAATATGATCAAAAATCAAAATTATGTAAATATATTCCACATACTACTGTATGTATCCTTCACACAATCTGCCCAGGACATGTTAGGCTTTTTTATTTACCTTAAAAAACATTTATTTCTAACACAGATGTTCAATTCTGTTAATCCATGCTCTGATGTTTATTTATCTGTAGGCTATCTGGAAAGTACAAAATAATAATGATTGCAAAAGACTCATTATCTTGTCCTGATTATCAGATATGCAGTTCCTTTCTGTTTTTTTTCCAAGCTTAATTCATACCCATCATCTGTCACTCAGTTGTAATTTCCTTTTGTTTTTTCCCCCAATTTATTTTTCACGAGAGGAATACCGTAAACAGAACAATGATATCTAGAACATCTGAGGTTTGAATTAAGTGAAGATAAATATCTTTAAAGAATTTATTTAATCTATTTAAATCCCAACAAATGTAATAGTACTTCACTTATGATTTTTAATTTTAGGTTTCGAACTATAACAATGTTGCCGTTCAGATAATGATGTACAGTACATGGTCAATTAATAAAAGGTCAGAGTGGATTTCTGTGATGGTTAATTTACAAGCATGTACTGTATGATCAGGTTGATCATAATGATCATTGTTGGGTCCTGGCTACCTCAAGTAATAATCATCAAGATTGTCTGTAAATTCTTGGTTTCAGGTCCCTTATGATGATCTGCGATATCTCTTTGGAGAAATTATGTATGGGGGTCACATCACAGATGACTGGGACCGGCGGCTCTGCAGAACTTACCTGGAGGAGTTTATTAAGCCAGAGATGATGGAGGGAGAGCTCTTCTTAGCTCCTGGTTTCCCATTACCTGGCAACATGGACTACAATGGATACCACCAGGTTATTGCCAAGCATTTCCAGTTTTAAAAACAATTCAATGCCAATAGCTTTGCAACAAAACAAAAAACATCAGATTGTGCAGTAGCTGACACTAAATCCTGCAACATCTGAAAAAGCTTGTTTCGTTTTAAAGCACAAATTTGGAGAAGTGATTATTTATAGTATATAGCTGTCAGACATAGGAAACTGTCCAAATTTTACTGTGTATTTAGCAAACAAGGGACTTTTTGTAATGATTCATCCAGGCAATGCTCATTCAGCTTTTGCCCTTAAAGACATAACTTCCACTGTTGTGCAAGCCATTTATTTTTCTGGCCAATGTGAGGCAGTTAAGAGCACCTGCAGTTATATAGCTTGTCTGAAAATAAAAATCGATCTTTCTACTGTCTACACTGTCAAATCTGCACTGTTGATTCAGACTAGATCTGAAAATTGCCTTCAAAATTGCTGTGCTCTAAACCCAGCATGTATTTTAGTTCTTTTTTCCCCTACCTGTGCATAGAAGTATTTTTTTGTTTACTCCCTGTCCATATCTGAAGAAGCATAATCAGCTAGAGTCATACAGTATGTAAGGAATAGTAATCACGATAGTTGTTTTTCAGTCTTCATGCAAAATGAAAATAAAAGAGATGATAATTTAGGGAAGCCATTAATCCACACATAACATTGGTTTTGTTGTACTGTCTGGTTGAACCATTACCTAAAACCAAGATGTGTCATTATAGGACTTAATGATTCATATTGTGATACCATAATTAGTGCACAAGATGCAACAGTGTTGCTGCAGGTTGTGCACAAAAAACGTGGTGAAGTTGTGTTTAGTATTGTTGTCTCACAGCTCTAGGGGATGGCTCTAGACACTCACTGTGGGTGTACCCTGTGTAATAGTGTACTGTCCAGTGTGTGGTCCTGCTTGAGCCCTTAGCTTTGAGGCAGTCTCTTGTTTTTTGTTACCATTACCATTAAAGCAGATTTCTGATGATAAATGAATTGGTGTATCTTACATTTTTTAGTTTAAAAAAAAAGAAATTCAATATAATAAATAATGTTATATGAAATATAATACAATTATATTAATTTGAATTATATGGACTAAGTTAAATAAAGCTAATATTGTTGATTAATACTGATTAATATTACTTTTTTATAGCAGTGCTTGAAAGTACCAGAGCAGCTTAGCGCAGGTCTGAAGCAAGCTTATTTAAAAGGTGTAATGGAAAGCAGAAGAAGCTCAGTGTCTGCTCTACTTAAATAATCCAAACACAGCCCCAATCCACCTCTTCTGTTACCATTAATTTCACATTTAGGGTAAGGACAATTGTATGTAACAAAAGTGAGGCAATTACATTATAGCAGTGAGAAAAAGCTTTAAATTTCAATTCTTACTGTATACGTTTTCCAGTTTTGTGTTATCATAAAATGCAGGTCTTGACTAATGTATATAACACACATTTGTCCTCTTAATCCACAGACTAATTGAATAATTCACAAGAATAGCACTCAGTTTTGGCATTACTACCTTGATACTGTTGGTTATTTGTCAAGAGCAATGAATACATTTTAGGGATTTGCCATGTTCCTGCCAGTGATTACATTTTTAGAGAGGGTTCATACACTGATCAAAAATATACACTGACAAGCCTTCTTAAAAATACAATTGGTATTTTCTACAAAGTTTAAATGTTCAATCAGTTGCTGTTTCTAGATATCTAAAACACAAGTAGCCAGTCTTTTTTTGGTTTTATGAATATTAATCTGAAATGTGCTTCACTGGCATCACCTTTCCAGTTTGCTTATCTGTTCAAAGTAATTCTATTATTAATTATTAAGATACTTTGCTGCTGATCTCAGAATGTTCAGCTGCTTTGTACTCAAGTCAAAATGAAGGGGAAACATCACTCAAGGGCCCTGAATTTGAACACAGGGAAAAGCATTAACACTAGGGCAGCCATGCCCAATTATCAAACTCAGAGTTAGGACATGACATTAGTGCTGAAGTGTGGTTTTTGAATCAGACTTTGCGCAGAGTTTAAGCCCTACCATAAGCGATAGTGGCTGGCAAAGGTTTTCAAGCTTTTTAACATTTCCTCCTGAAGTGTTTGTTAGGATGATGCAAAAAGTGTTAGTATCATGCACTTAAAAACCCCATCTCACTATAATCCTGAGAGCAAACAATTCTGGAGATTCTTAATAGTGTAGTATCACTGGTATTATTACTAAATGTGCATATATTATTTAATTGAACAATTCAATAAAGTAAAATCATTGTTTGCTATATACTCAAAAACTGTAGCCTCTTAAAGATTATACACCATGTGTGGCTCATGATTGCACAGAAAATGTCACCTTCCGGTCTGTGCAAAGAGTGGAATCTTATATGAGCACAATTAGTTTGCATTGGAGAGGATTTTGGGTTAAAATCTTACTAACTATACAAGCCATTCCCTTCATCTCTAGTAATATGCCTTTCTGTATTATCTTTCCCCTTCCTTCTTGGTAATCAAAATGGGGCCTTACTTAATGAAACTTACCACAGATGACCTAACTCACTCAATGATGAACTGTCTGCGTTTGTATTTTTACTTGAACTTTGGATTAGCAAACAAATGTCTCTTGTCTTCCCCATAGTACATTGATGACGTTCTTCCTGCTGAATCCCCATACTTGTATGGACTGCATCCCAATGCTGAGATTGGATTCCTCACTCAGACCTCTGAGAAGCTCTTCCGAACTGTGCTGGAGATGCAGCCTCATGACAGCAGCAGCGGTGAGGGAGGGGGAGTAACCAGAGAAGAGAAGGTAATCAAATTTGCTCACATCATTTCCAGCACTTCTGCAACCATAGATCTGTCATCTGATCTGCAAAATCACAAACACTATTTATCAGCTCCAATAATTTGGTTTCCCATCATTATTCTTTAGTTTTATTCCCTCCTTTATTATGTGTATAAACTGGAAACCAAGAAGAAAATTTAAAACTGTTTTTCAGCATGAATTGTTAGTTAATTATAAGGAGATTAAATTTATGAGCTAACTGAAAACCTCCTTTAATAAATGAAAATTCAGACAACTTCAGATTAATGTAAATTAACCAATTAAATAAGCTTATCATTGTTAAAGAAATCACAATTAATAAATATATTAATACACTTCAGAATTGCCACTCCATATTTATGAAACAAACAGATGAAGTGGTGCCTATTCTCATTTCGGCTGTGAAATAATTTCATTATTTATAAAAATGACATTGACAAGAAGGTCTGAAGGTCATGTGTGATGTGGGTCACACTGTGCATTCAAGTTTCATACCCCTTGGTAAACCTTTAACCCAAATGGAAAGCATCAAACAGCAGGATATAGATGGTCAGAGACATTGCATTAAAGTAACTCCTAGATCACTGGCGATACTTGGCATTAGTTGACAATGATGTATGCATTTACTCGTTTTATCCTGTATGTGCTGAATTATATTAAGATGTGGTGACACAGTGGGCTATGTTTGACTAAGAAAGAAAGCAGTGAGTCTTGAGCAGTCCTTTTCTTTTGGGTTGAACATTATTATGCTGATAGATACTGTGCAAGGATTATCTTCATGTTGGTGTTGCTAAGATAAAGTTTCAAAATTTGTCAGTGTAATCCTGCGAGATCACCACAGAGAACAATACATTACTAGTAAAAATAGCGTCCCACCCCACTGTACTACCGTTACTGAAACAACCTCTGCTGCCACCTACTCTGATTCATCAGATTACTGTAATCGTCAAACCGTGTTAGCAGCCATAGTTCTTGCTGTGCAGAAGTGATCCCTCAGGTGGTCTGGATCAATGACAGTCACATCTTGTCCTTTGGTAGCACTGCTGGAGTCTAGTGATGATAGATGGATGGACTGTGAATACTCAAGTCAGGTGACTTCACATTGCAATGATTCAAGAGTGTTTCTTTGCAGGGCCATTTCCACTGAGTTGTAGCATCACAGTAGTGCAATGAAACCATTTCTGGTTTTTGGTCTGATTGTATAAGATTTATCATAGTAAATACATAATGTAAATAGATGAGATGAGAAACAATTGCATAGACATTTATAATGAAAAGACTGAGCTGCCATTTAATAACATTGTTTCTCTTTTTTGATGTCACTTCTCAATATCAAATATACTGATGATCCTCCCTGCTTTTCTTTTATTATAAATTACAGCTAATATTGTTTTTAACATTCTGCATAGTTACTTTTCACTGTGGATCTTTTAGACAGACATAGGGTTAGTGTATATGTTGCAGTTGTAAAGGATAGGGGAAATAAAGAGGGTTTGCATCATTCCAAGCAATAATGGAAGTTTTTTACAAAAGCCATATTGCCATGGAGAAAATCAACCTGCAGGGTTGAGGGCTTCCTCTTTATTTTTTCTGTTCTTGAGTCGAATAGCTCAGCGAATGAAGAGAAGCAAACTGATGTTTGGTTTCTTTTTTTTTGTTTCCGCAGACAACAGGCAGTTACAGAAAATATTAATTTCTTCATGCGTTTTCTAAGTCATAGACATTGATATGCCAGTCAAGCCCTTTTAGCAGTGGGTCTTTAGCCCCAATGTGAATATGCCAGTGTTCATAGCAATTCCGTATTTAAACACGAGGGAAGAATTTCTGCATTGTGTAAAAATATAATTATTTTCTGTTAGACATTTTTGCAAGAATGCATGTTTTGCTTTGCAGCTATTTGATATCTCAATGGTATTATATTAATGTCAGTATTATGGGACAAGACAGAAGCAGGTGAAGAATAGTGCCTCTTGTTAACTTACATTTTATAGCATAAAATGTAAGTAATATATTTTATGTATTTTAACTGGAAAGTAGTATTTTTTGCAAAACACTATACTGTAGAAATTCTGTCTATCTAAAAGTATTACTTAAATATTTCATTGCACACATTATTGCCATGAAGCATCCCATTTTTAAAAAAATGGTATAAATCCTAAAAGAAAATGTGTTTCTCTGTCAAAATGCTTTTCTGCTGATGAATCACCAGGGAACATTACAGTATAAGGTGCTACAAGCTGCACTGCTTTTAAAAAGAAAATTTAAAAATACTTTCAAAAGTAGATTAAACAAAGATTTGACTTTTAAAGCATATCGTTTAGTATTCAGCTATTTGAAACTGATTTGTCTTGGACATTAAGGGCTACTATGAATTAATAAAACTGGACAGAATAAGGTTTGTTAGCCAAAAGTAAATAAATAAATCTGATAAATCAGGGTGCATATAGTGTCAAATAAAGTACTGTATATGCATCTAATAATTGCTCCCTCCGAGTCAATGATAGTGCGTGTTGCTATAAATGCTCTTATCCTCTCACTTGATAGTTCATTTGCTGTGGTACCTGATGAAAGTGTCTCTAGAAGGCCTTTGTTGAGCATTATATTCTTATTTCATTCATTCATGTCCCTGTCAGTCTCTATAAAGAGTCATTCCTCTTCAGAGCCATCACTGTCACAAGAAATTCAAACTTTTTCTTCATCATAAGCCACTGTCTAGCTGTTAAAGCTGAGACTCTGCAGATGACAGCTTTGCTTTGTATCTTAATAAAAAAGATCTATCATTACATGGCACCTTTATATCTCTCTACTCCACCCCACTCTTAACTATCATGTTGTCTCACAAAATTGCAGGAGAAGATACAGCACATTCCATTTAAGACCAGAGGGCTTTGATATTAAACATTTTGTTCTCTATTTCTAAGAGTAACTTTGCTCTGTTTTTATTAACCAACAGGAAGACTAAATTATTTCCAGTCATGGGCCCTGTTCAGACCTCACTCAGCAGGTTGCATTTAGCATTCATAGTCAGAGGTGTTTGTAGTTGAAACAGGCTTTGCATGGCAGCAGCATTAATACTGTTTCCATGCACGATTGTCGACCAAGTGAATGAGCACTGAATCACCGTCAGCAAAGGAAATTGCGGTAGGCAGAACTAGGGTTCATTTTTCAGAAAACTGTCAGGATCTAAACTTACAATGCTTTATCTTTGATCCCAGTTACTCCTGTATCCTTTCCTACCAGGTGAAGACCATTTTGGATGAAATCCTGGAGAAATTGCCTGATGTGTTTAACATTCAAGAGCTGATGGCAAAGGCAGAAGATAGGACACCCTACATAGTTGTGGCCTTCCAGGAGTGTGAACGCATGAATATCCTTACCCAAGAGATCAAGCGCTCCCTCAAAGAACTAAACCTGGGGTTGAAGGTAAGGAAAGATTTTGTCATGGTCTAAAGTGTCACAGCTCCACTGGTGTTGTGCTGATGTTTGAGGGCTTAGGTTTTTTATTTTCATTTTATTATTATATTAAGTGATTTGATTAAACATTTCTAATGATTATGTATTTTAACATCATTGTAATGCATCATAATATTACAGACAAGGTCCATTTCATTATACACATACTATGCCATTTTCCCCCAAAATATTCTGATATTTAATTTCTTGAGTGTTGGAGGCAAGTTTTGGAATGGAGGAAAATGTGTATTTTCTGTGGTTTTGTCAAGGATGAAGTCTCTTAAAGACTGATTGGACTTTTTGGAAAATGTAGTGACAAGGTAACATTGTTTGTGTAGAGAAATGGTTGAATAATTTAACCTATTAACAATTGTTTCTACTGTCTCCTAGATATATTTTCTAGTGAAAGGCTTTATGTTACAAGCTGTTACAACAAATAATTATTTTAATTATAAGAATTCTGAATCAGGCACCCTTTTGATTTTGCAGTGGCAGCTACAGTATGTATATATATATATTCATTTTTTTCCAAGTTGTCATGCTTTTGAATATGATTCAGCTTTATTATACATTTAACAGTGTGTGGCTTTTGTACCTGAAACTGCACTGTATAGCAGCTGTCAGAAGTGTTTTAGTGCAGATGTCTTTCGGAAGACAAAAAGCAGCTCATCAAATGAAACAATGCATCCAATCAAAGACATATTACTTTCATGAGCAGTATACAAGGCCGAGGCAGTGAGTCTGTTTCCTTGATCATTTTTGCTATGTAAAAAGGAATTGAAGGCTCTTTAAAGCTCAGTGATGCAACAGAGCAGAGAGAGTAGATGATATGAGAGGTCAGCACAATAACATCTATTCTAAAGTAAAGTGAGAAACAATGTAAAATGAACTACTATTGTTTTTAAATCTATGTAAATCTCCCAGGTCAAGGGACAGGTCTTTTGATGCAGTGTGTTTGATGCTCATTTGTGCCTCATATCTCATACTCTCGAAGGTACAGTACCATATGCCAGAAACAGCAGTTTGAAGCTGTGAAGTGACAGCGTATGTGCAATAGAACGGGAGCCTTGCTTTAGCTTAAATGGAGACTAGACTTTCTCTTTCCTCTACACAGCAACCCTTTCTTCTAGTTCTTTTATTCTTAAATGCCAGTGCCAACATTATGTAAATGTATGCATTCTAAACAATACATACATTTACATAAAGTAATATAAGATACAGTACTACTACAGCAGCCCTGTCACCCTGCAACTCACAACTGGCAACCCACTGAAGCTAAGCAGGTGTGAGCCTGGTCAGTACCTGGATGGGAGACCTCCTGGGAAAAACTAAGGCTGCTGCTGGAAGAGGTGTTAGTGGAGCCAGTAGGGGGCACTCATCATGTGGTCTATGTGGGTCCTAATGTCCCAGTATAGTGACGGGGACACTGGTTTTAAAACTACTGTGTTTGCAATTAGTGTTTCAATGTCATTTCACCCACAGTGGCACCTTAAACTATTTATCACTGTGTATCAGAATAATTGGGTATTTTTAAATAAATTCATAGATTATGATTCTGTTATTCACTGGGGAAAATAGGGGAAATGTAGGCGTTTTTCTAGGGCAGGAAAGCTAATTTTATTGCTAAATTCTTATTGAAAATTTCAATAAGTTTAATTTAAAAAAAAGTCATTAACACCATATCATGCAGGGATGGATTGATCTTGGTATCTGTGATAAGTCTTCTAAAAATAAACGATATTGATTTATTTAATGTGTCCCTTGTATGTCAGGCAGCTTGGCTTTTGGGACAAAAAGCAAATTAAACTTTATGGTCACTCAGCAAAATAAGGAGAGAAAAATCCTTGAGTCCTAATAGATAATCCATTAGTACATCTTGTGGGGAAGAGCTGAAAAATGTTCAATGCAAGCTAATTTGTAAAAACATGCAAACCTGCCTAAAGCTGTTAGCAAGTTAAACACGCAGTGGCGTATTAACCTATTAAAATGCTTAAATATGGCATTTCATTTTTTGCATATCTAATCTTTTGTATCACTGTTAATATCAAATATTCTACTGCTATTAAAATGAGACTATGTAAAATAAAGTACAACAAAATAACTAATTTTACCATAGATTAAGCTCTCCTAAAACATTTTTTATAGCTTGCTTACACATTCACTTCTTTCGGTTTTAGGTTTTGATCTACATATTATTACACAAGGAGTGACAACGGTAAATGCAAAACACATAGTGTGTCCACTGGAATGTGATTCCAGAAATGACACTACAGTACATCTCATCCTAGAAGTGCTCGATAGGAGTGAAATCTGACAAATGTTTTGGCCATGGAAGGAGTGGAATCTGTTGCTGCTGCAAAAACTGTCAGACAATGCGTAATGTGGGGGCAGACTTGAACTTGCAAGAAGAAAACAAAGACTGGGTTGTCACTGTTCCTGTATACTGTTAGATTGCCACCAGTGATCAAAAGTTGTGTTCTTTCAGTTTGATGCTCTGACTTCCACCACCAAATGTATCCTTCAACACACAGATTTTATTACATCATTGTTATGTACTGTATACTCCCCTTCATCACTTTGCTATAAGTAAATATGGATTAATCTATGAAGGAGGTGTTACGTGACCAATTACGAAGCCTGATAGAAATGTATTCTGCACCACTGGAGTAATACTTCTCAGTGTCATTTCTGAAAATTTGGACATATTTAAGGTAGGGCTGGGCGATATGACCAAAAACATTATCACGATAAAAATTTCCATATCAGTCGATATCGATAATTATCACGATAAATGTCAAATCATTATTTCTTTCAAGTTTAAAGGCAGATTTTTTCTCCTGAGTGAAAGTTGAAGAAACCAGACAGTTAACTGGTAAATTAAACAACTTTTTATTTTAAGAACACAACAATCACTTGCCAAACAGCAGAAACATTAAACAAATCCGTTAGCTGCCCGGTCTGCAACACGCACGCGCACTTGGGCAGTATTTTATGCGCATGCGCATATCATGCGCCAAGCATAAATGTATTTAAAACATTTATCGAACTTTTGTTAAAATTATATCGAGGAAAATTATATCGCGATAATTATCGTTATCAAATTATCGCCCAGCTCTAATTTAAGGTAATTAGGGTGAAAATACTACAGTATGTCCATATAACTTGATGCTGATCGTCTGCCAATGGCTTCTTCATTTGCTATTCATAGTTCTAGCTTTTGCTGAAGGAATCCAATTATGGAATTGTGTGATGCTGTGCCAGCATTGTTACATGAGTATGATCTGAATCTGCCGTATCAATGCATGATCAGTGCCTCGATTTTATTGCCATTATGACATTACAGAAATACATTTATCAGAAGTAGTTTGTAGTAGTTTGCTGGGACATTCCAATTTGAAGCCTGACAGGTACTTGTTTGTGTTCAGCATTGGTTACTTATAACATGACTGTGAATGGGAAACTTTCTTTCTTTGATTTTATGGTTATTTGTGAATCAACTCAAATGCAGCACAGGGCATGCACAGTTCTGCAAGGTTTAGTTGTTTGTTTCTCTATTTCTCTATACTTGAAGTTATTTTCTTTTTTTTTTACATGAAGCATTTGTCAAGTGTCATGATTGGAAACAGAAATTAACATTTTATACTTTAAAGGTATGGGTTAAAAAAATGATAATGAGAGCTTATATAAATCTTCTGTCTCCTGACAGCTTTAATTTTCTCAGTCAAGCTGATTTCTGTTACCACAAAAAAATCCAGACATTGCTGCACTGTTTAGCTGACACAACAACACATACATACCTTAACACTCATAAAATCATCATGTCAAACAACCAATATTAATCATAAGAAAATGGACTAAAACAAAATTAAACTCTTCCCATTGTCTAGACTGTAGTGATACTGCCATACCTGTATGAGTATGCAGGATTTTCCAGGCTGGTAAAAGCTATTTACTATTCTCATTTTTAAAAATCACTTTCAGTATATGCAAATGAGGGAAAAGGGGTGTTTTGAAAGTATTGTTTTCCATCATGATAATCAACTACCATAGACAACTACCATGTCAGTAAATCCTATTTATGAACTGGGGAAAAAAGCACAAAGAGACAATAAGAGTTACTGCCAAGGCAAAACAGATGGTAGGTTTTATGAATAACCCCCTTCATGTGAAAAATGTTTGGTTACAGTATAAAAAATGTTTATATTTGCCATATTTGGCATACACAGTTTATTTTTGGGGGCAGTGGAGATTGGGTCTGTCACTGAACAAATGAATCAGTGCCACCACATTTATCATATTGTGACTAGTCATTCTATGTTAACACAGAACACTAGAGATTTAAATTTATCCGTATTGATATGTTTCAGATGTGGATTTCAAGGTAAGTTTAATGTTTTGCCAAGGGAAATGGAAAAATGAAGATATCTAGCAATTAGATGTTCAGATCACTTTATATATACACCACAATGCAATATGAAATGAATTTCAGTGAATTCTAGTACAGGGTTAACCTACCTTAGGTCCTTTCAATCTGTACCAATGCAGAATATTGCTGCAAGTATCTCCACAATTATGTAATTAATAATTTGTGGAACACTGTAGCAATTTAGTAGTTTGGAATAGCATAGTACTGCAATGAAATGGATCAAAAAGGTCACTTTGAGCAACATTGCTGTAGTGAAACATTGGAAAGACTTTGAAAAATTTTAAGCATGCAGTGTTGATTAAAAACATGCATCATCACAAAAAATGTCAGTGTGACTAAGCTGAATACCTCCAATAAGCCTGCGAAAAGCAATTTCTACAGTATGTGCAGCTGGTGTGGCAGAAAACCTGTTAAAATGTTATTAAAATATAAGATGGAAGTGTTGGCTTTAGCATAAAGCAATCTTGTGTAATTGTGCTTTCTAGAACTGTTTTGTTGTATTTCTTTCAGTACCTTCAACTGCAGAAAAGAATTGGGCAAACAAAATTACGAACTGCAGATCATTCCTTTGGTCTGTGGCTTCTAGATTAGACCCCAGAAAATACAGCTTGTACTTATAGATATGCAAAAATTACTCTCAACTTCCAATTCAGAAGAAAACAAGGTTTTGCAAGATTTACAGTAGCATAATTAAGAAACTAATAGAAGCAGCATTATCAAATGCATGATGTGCTTTTTAGGATGGAATATTTATAGTTAAAACTGTAAAAATTTCTATTTTATGTTGTCAGTTTTTAATATAACAGGCGTTTCACACTCATTTCATGGAGGTCCTAGTTTCTTCAGCTTTTTTATCATCTGAGCTTTTAGTTATGTAGCGTTTATAATTATTTAAATCTAGTAAATTTATATAACCATCTAATTTATTGTGTAATTGTAATTACCTGGGCTAGGGGGTGATTTATAAGATTTATAGATAACTTTACCTTTAATTAATTAAAAGTTTGTGAGTAATTGATTGTAAAGAACATGAAGAAAAAGCTTGTATATTCCTGAGTAAGAAAATGAAGTTAATTCAGATTGGGGAAAAAACAGAAAGAAGACACTAGGTCCTCAAGGAACTGAATTTGAGTCTCCTATAGTACACATTCCTGAATTTGATTAATATTGGCATTTTCTTCTTGGTAAACCTCTGAACTTTAACCATTCATGTACAGATTTTGCTGTTTTTCTACCTGGTAACTTTTATCTTGGATTTCTAATCCCAAAGAACTGCACACTCTTTGTAATTCTCACAAGTATAGACCCAGGAATGTGTGTGTGTGTGTCATTTTCCCAGCACACTTGTGCTACTGTTTGCATCTGTAAGCTGTTAATGAGGTCGCTGTGATGAATGAGTGTGCATTAGCCAAGGGCATATACAAGAAAGGGGGCTACATAAAAAAAAAAACATCAGAATGAGCAATGGCTGCTACACTTATTTTTATTAAATTCAGGGTAGAGTGAATACCTTGAAAATGCTATTGAAAAAAAGTGCAATCATTTTTTATAGGAAAAAAAAGTCTAAGAGAGCCAAAAGCTGTTACAACTGAACAACATATGTACTGCAAGTAAAAGGAAAGAAAGCATTTGTTTTTGTTTTCCTAGACTGTGAAATTACAAATAATCTATCAAAGCAAAGGGAACCGCTTAAGTCAAAGAAATGCTAATAAAAAAGGTCTCTAAATGCTTATTTTGATCCATACTAAAATCTGTAATAAGAAACTAAAATTATCGTGTAATAAAATGCTTTTATAAAGAAATATTTTACACTGTTATGATGACATTTACTTAAAATTAACTCAGGGTTCCCATGGTGATTTTGGTGATATTTCAATAATTTTATCTGGTTGTTTGATTCTCATTTTGTTACACAACATTTACTGACATGAAAAATCTGTCTCTGTTTTTACCTACTGTATCTTTATATATATATGCGGATATATGCATTTTTCTGGAGACTTTGTTAACAGTTTGTTTTGAAATGTCACATAAAAATTGCACACTGCTTTCTCAGGATCTATTCCCCATGACAAAGCTGTTCCTAGCAGCACTGAATCATCTTGCAAATAGGTCATTCAGTAAGTGTTATATATTAGTGTATACCAATAACTACCAAAAGAAGAATCTTTTAAACTTGTTTTGTCTTTTAGGGAGAACTTACAATGACAAGTGACATGGAAAACCTACAGAATGCCATTTTCCTAGACCAAGTGCCTGAGTCTTGGACTAAACGTGCTTATCCATCTATGGCTGGGCTAGCTGGTTGGTTTGTTGACCTGCTCAACCGGATAAAAGAGCTGGAAACATGGACCTCAGACTTTGCCCTGCCGTCAGTCGTGTGGCTGGCAGGATTTTTTAATCCTCAGTCCTTCCTTACAGCCATCATGCAGTCTATGGCTAGAAAGAATGAGTGGCCCCTTGACAAAATGTGCCTTCAGTGTGACGTCACCAAGAAAAACCGAGAGGATTTCAGCAGCCCACCCAGAGAGGGGGCCTACGTCCATGGTCTGTTCATGGAAGGGGCACGCTGGGACACTCAGGTATGGTTCTAACAATTGTGAAATCAAACTTGCAAGCATATTTCTTTTCATTGATGTTCTCATTTAGTTGTCTAGTTGGGTTCTAGGTCTAGGTTCTAGCCTGATTTCAAGCAAGTATTTATGAGGTTTGATGTCTGAGCTTTTCTTATACGGTAGATTAGCATCAATGTGCTACTGTATCTGATTGTTGTTCTAAAAGCTGTTGTCTGAACACATTTGTGAAAAAGAAACAACACCAGACAAACATCACAAACCTATTCAAAAAAAAAACATCCAACAGTCAAAATATACTGTACTTTACGTGAAGTAATATTAGGTTGAGTATTTAAGTTTTGACGGTGCAAAAATCCCCAAATGATTTGCAAACAAGTGTCTGACAGGGAAGTAAACAGACCTTTTAGTGAGCTGGTAATTTTATATTCAGGATGTGATTATAAATGTACTGTAAGTTGCAAGTGCCAGTTCCAATGTTTTCTACAGGCCTCGCAAGCTCGCATAATATCACACTTAGATTAATCAGTCATTTACAATTAAAAATTAGGTGGTGGAAATGTGTTGTGTTTGTGTATTTTGATTTAGTCATGGCATGACTCATTGTTTTGAAACTGTAGGGGAAAATCACATATACAATCTGTATATAAACAATCTTAAAAGGCACTTTTGTCCACTAAAATACTGAGAGCCTTTTGTGATTCTGTAAAAGCACGTGAAGTGGAAAATAAATAAATGATACTTCCGCCTTTCATTTTTCTATAAGGTACACAAAGAAATAAAATGAAGGGTTGCCTTCACATCTTCTGGAAAAAATTGTGCCTACCCAACTGTAAAGGTGAATTTAAGCACAGATCCATCTGGAATATCTCAGCATTGCTTTGAAAAGAAAATGGGTTAGAACATGTAAATCTGAATCGGTGGGATATAATAAATGCATTTACAATAAATCATAATATTCGGCAAGATATTGTGTTCTTTGTGCACAATAATCCCAAACGGAGAAGACAATGGCAATGTCAGTTGGCAAGTTGAGGAAGGGAAGCATACAGTCCAGTTCCTTCTGCTCACTAAATGATTTATTATTAAAAATAATAATATAAAATAATTGGGAGTAAATCAAATGCTGATTTAATCCTGAGAATTTGAGGAAATATCAGACCTCAGACATCACAGCAGTCTTTTTAAAAACACATGAAAAAGATCTATTTGCCCTGTATCAGTTAGGTCTAAGATTTCTTTATTCTGTCGGGAATACAAGCACGCAGGACATGGAATTGATTGGGAAAGGGTGTCTCCAATGATTTGTTGTTCCCAATCAAGTAATGCAAGGAGGCACAGGGATCACATCTATTCAGCTTAATTATTTTTCCAGCCATTTTCATTTAAAATGCAATAGACATAACATTTATTATTTATGTAATGCAGGGGTATTTAGAGTATTTGATGTGCAAAACTTTTTGGCTGTCTGTAGCCTAAGAAAAGAATTTCCCTCTTCATCATTCATGTATTGCTCTGTCATTCACAAGGTTAGTAGAGCAATTTATGTTCTCAGAAAAGCACACAGATGACATTGTATTGCATATTGATTGCTATTTATCACTGTTTTCTGTCAGAGGAGTCTTTGATGATTGTACATTTATTTTTTCTGAGCTCAATAATTTGCAGTTGTTGATTAAGTTAAATTAGAGTTTTGGAAGAATACACAAGTATTGCTTATTTACTTACCAGGTATGTGGCTACTTTCCCCCACACTACTGTTTCAACTATAGTGTATGCAAAATATTTTTTTAGCAAAGGTCTTTATCATACCTTTCTGGTCTAATGGATAACCAACTATTAGTCAATAGACCAGATTCCTGTGCACAGATTTCTGGGATTTGTTTCTCATTACCTACTGTACATAATTTTGTTTCAAAGAGTACTGAACAACCCAATAGATCAGTCTATTGGCTGACTGACATGTTCCCTAAAAGAACTACGTACATTATAAAGCAACATTAGATTTCTGTGATTCCTTTCTCGGCTAATGGCTAAGATCTAGAACAAAGAGAAAGTCACAATAGTTATCTGTCATTCCATTCTAGGTCTTTGACTAAGATCTAGCCCCCAAGGAACTATTGTGAAGCTTTTGTCATTCTAAATTCATTTGGTACTGCAGGTTCAGTCTGGCTAACATTTTGTTGTTGGTTTATGAACCCTTAAGATTTGCTTTTATTTTTACTGTTGCAAAGATTAAGAAGAAAACTGACAATTTAAAACTGACATTTTCCTTTTTTGCGTCTCCTGTATTTAATCCTTTCAGTTTCCTTTTATTCTGATACAAATGAGCAGTTTGAGAAACTCTGAAAAGGTTATGGTGAATCATGTAAACTGTCTTAATGTGCCAGCTCTGGCAAGCATGCCGGGCACCGCTGAGCCCTAGACTATAGCACTGGTGTTACTCATGTGTATGAATACAAAGGGCATTACCACAGTCACACTTGAAAGCCTTCACAGGCATGAAAGTACCTTCCTGAACTCCATTGAGAACTCATCAGATAATTATAGAAACCACCATAAGGTCTATTACCTATCAAGACTACCTGCTTGGTTACGTACCAAGCAGTCTAAATCACATGTAACAAATGAAAGCGTAGACTAATTCATTTTGGAAAATAAAAAAGATTGCTGCATTGCTCTTAGGTAAGCATACTGTACATAGATCTTAATAAAACTGCAAACCTAATTTAGAATTCCCTTAACATGTCTCACTTCACACTGGTGACACAGATTTGTGTGCTTTTTTTTTCTTGTCACCTGCATAATTTTCAAAGAGTATTGAGCAATTAGACATCAGAAGAAACTGAAGGTTGAATTTAGGAAAGTTGGAAAAGCTTTTCACTAACATAACAGGCTCCCGAAGGGCTATGAGTGATCTAAATTCACTAATGAAGGTGCCAGATGACCCACTTTTTCAAAATTGCTTCAGGTAAATAAATACCTGCCGTTAACATCTATAACACAAAAGCACAGAGAGAAATAGAAGATAAATTTTGGTCTGTTGTAAAAGCAGAATCACCTTTTTGTGTTGGAGGCTGGAATTTACAGTGTTAAGAAAAACAGTTTGGATCAAGAAACTGTTTCCGTATAGACATTTTGAGTGATATATTTGTTAGAAAACAAAAGCTAAAATTCTATAGCTTTAGACCTTACCCTTAATGTGATATTTACTAAAGAGAAAAAAGTGAAGTCACTGGACTTGGTATTAAAAATAAATGTGTTTTCTTGTTTGTGAAACATTGTACTGCTGACTACACTCAGAGATTCACCGTTAATAGAATCTGGTCAAAGGGTGCTTCTAAAAAAACACCAGGTCTTGGTTTAAAAAAAGCAGTGATTTCCAGACAGGATGTACAGAAAAATATGAATAAAAGTCCGTTAACTGTTTGAAGCTGTAATTTTTCAGTATATGTAAATAACTGCTTTACCTAGAGTAAAGTTTGCAAAGTTAGATGTATTTAAATCTGATCTTGAGCATGAGTTATAATTTGAAACTGTCATAATTACTTGATTGCAAGATGATGCCTTTCAGCTCGGAAGTCATTTGGGTTTTTCAATTTATGTAATTGAAGCTGATGATTACCGCCTTAAGGTGGTAATATTCTTTCAGAGTAACATTCAGTTAAGCAAACAAGCTTTTCTGTACTGTATGCTGATGCTGGCTGATGGTTTTCTTTTTCTTAACAATGCAAACATAAGGTACAAACCAGATTTTTTTTTCATTAGATTCTGATGAATGACATGTAACAGATACTTCATTTAATTAAACCCTTTAATTCTTTTGATGCTATAGTATAAATAAATATAAAAGCCCTACATTCATTATTTTTTATGTAGAGTGTACTTAAATTCAACTAGTTTTCATAACTCCATTATTTTGCTGTGTACCTTTGCAAGTCTGGTCTAATAAGCACTTGGATGGGAGGCCTCTAATGAAAATTGGGCTGCTACTATAAGGTGGCAGCTTTTCCCGTGGACCAGAAGTTCTAAGCAGAGTCCTAATATGCTGACCAGGGGGACACTGTTCTGAAGGAGATGCAGTTTTTTTTAGATAAGATTTATGCCAAGGTCTTGCCAAAGTCCTGACTATTTGGTTATTAAACATCCCATGGCACTGTATATATGTCCTGGATAAATTTACACTTTGGGCTTGTTAAATCTGTCCATCATCAATTCCTCTCATAATTCAAGTATATTTTTCACTTCACATCAATATCTTCACATCACTTTGAATATTTGCTTATCTGATTCAGAGTCATTGTGCCCCAGGGCCTATTCTGGGAAGAATTGGGTGCAAAGCAGGATTCACCCTGGATGGGATGCCAGTCCTTTGCAGGGTGCACTGGGACACAGTCACGCACAGGAAGAACATGCAACATTCATGCAGATAGCACCCCAAAATGTGAACCCAGGATCCCCCCACTGCGAGGCAGCAGCGCTCACCACTGCACCTCCATGTAGCCCTAATTTTTCACTTCTGCATGTGATCTACTGTGTAATGAGCCTACAGGCACATGTGGTTGTCTGTGAGGTAATCTTAGAGATACATGTTTCTTATAAACTGTTACTGTATCTCCTTGGTAAATTTCTATTGAATTAAAAGTACTTTAAACAAGGATTTAATAAACATAGACTTAATGTAATCAGTGGTCATAAATTATTTTTGTAAGCCTAATGAGATAATATTGATCCTTCCTGGATAGATTAAATTGTAAAGATTACATTGTTAGTTGTTTGAGTCTCATTTCATGACACTGCATTAACGAATGAGATTTTTACATGCAACGTATAGCAGTAAGGAGTTCTCAAGTGTCAATTTTTTTTTGAAGCAAAGATAGTAAAACATTAACAGAATCATGTACCTCAAAATGCATGTGGTACTTGCTGTTCTTTAAATATGACTGAAACATCTAGTGGTGAGTTGGGCCCTTTTTTACATGAGCTTGCCTATTTCTTTTAAATTAAAACCTGACATCTTATTTTCATTGTTCCCCCTATTTTGGTGGAGATTCCTATACAGTACTTTAAAATAATGTTCCACATTTCTAATATGTCAATTGATGTAACTTAATTAAAGTGTATACTTTTTATGTGTAGCTACAGTAAAATATTATCAACACTGCTTATTGGAGTAACCATAGTAATGCTGGACAGTATCAGCAATATCTATATTTACATTTAGAATATTCAGTCATCCAGCTGTCTTAAATTTTCAACAATAATCTTGGAAGGATGCATACCAGTATCTAGCATACAACTCATGTCTCATGGCTACCTGAAATGCAAAATAGAAAACCTTTGAAGCCAGCTTGAACAACATATAACCATTTCGTAGCTGAGCTGGGGTGTCAAACGACTTCATAATTCTGTCAATTTAGCAATTGTGAATACCATAAAATCTGCTGATGCATGGTCATGTATTGTGTTTGCTACAACATTTTTGATCATCATACTGCAGATCTGCAGACATGGGAGGATTGCATCTTCATTCGTCCATTTCAAGGCAGTCTGTAATGTACAGTATGTAATACTTAGTGCCACAGCACACATCAATCTAGAAACAAGAACCATAGCAATTCATGGGCCCTGAAATGCAAAGCTGCATTTGTCCAATTAACCTGTTTTACAAGCTACAATACTTATACACGAGACATGATGGCCAACTCTCAGTTAGTTTAGAAGAGAAGCATCTGTAAGTTGTCATTGAAGATACAGGTCATACAGTATGCAGGTGTAAGAATAGTATCACTGATGAAGGCTGATATCTTTTTCTAAATGCTTCTTTCAATTCTGTTGAATCTTTTGCATTCCTCCTGATTCTTGGTCACACAATAGGAAAACATGAGGATGGAAAAGGATCATTTTATTCATGAAGGAAGGTTTTGCAGAAATGTCACTGAATACATTTTTGGGCATTTAAAGGTTACTATTTAGGATTTCCTGAGTAATTCAGCAGTGATATGTATGCATGGAATTCTCTGTCCAAACAGTGAAGGCTGCAAAATTGTTTGCAGTCAAATTTGGATTGCAAATCTCTGGCTAGAAAATCTTGATGCTTTTTTGCTAGAAGTTGCCTTTTTAACATTTGTCTGAGATGCATACCTTTGCTCTTATTTAATATCTCCTTCAGCTTCATCTTAAACTTCCCTTCATCTAATTGTGTTTTTGACCAATTTCCAAATGCTAGTCATCAGAAACATTCATGAGTTTATTGTATCATTACAGATTTACTCTATATCATTGTCAGTGGTAGCCATTCTAACATGTTAATGATGTCTGTAATTTGAATACCAGGTGATCATTTTGATTTTGTTTTTTTCCACAATGAGAATTCAGAATTAATATACAAAAGCCATCTTATGCTTGTTTTTTTTTATTTAGGCTGGAATAATTACTGATGCCAGACTGAAGGAGCTGACTCCATCGATACCAGTTATATTTATCAAAGCAATACCTGTAGATAAACAGGAGACTCGCAATGTATATCCATGTCCAGTGTACAAAACGAGGCAAAGAGGACCCACATATGTTTGGACCTTCAATCTGAAGACCAAAGAAAATCCGTCGAAATGGGCTTTGGCTGGTGTTGCCCTCCTTCTCCAGATCTAAAGAAACAACTGGAAATAGTATTATAGTGGGATATTGTCAATACAAAACGTTTCATTGCAGATGTAATTGTGGGGCCTGTTGTAAGAACATATATTTTTTGTCTTTCTCAGTTCAGTAGGAACAATGTTAAAGAAATAGTTTCTGTACAGTGCTACAAAATAGGAATCTAATGTTTCAGTTATGCCCACTTTATATTGTTTCTAATTCTTTTCTAATAAACAATAGTTTACATTTACAATATCTAATTCTTTGCACATTTCTTTTCTGTTTGTTCTGGTTGAATGAATATTTCCTATTTCTTTGTATCAGGATGGTATGCTGGGATGGTTATTGAATGCATCAGATATCTTTAAGTGCATATTTCTACTTTGTTCACTTTGCAAGCTTATATTCCTGTAATAAGATGGCTAACCTTTTGTTGTTTACACTTCATTGCTCTTTTGTTTCATTTCATAGTACTTTGGCAGAAAATCAAGTCCTGTAGCTATAGCTAAACTACAGTAAGTCACTGAAGCTTTCTTCTGCACCATTATCCTTGTAAAAGAGTTTAAAACTAACATCTGTAATGCACAGAAGCTACACATTAATTGTTGTATATATCTGTTTATACCTGCTGTTTTATTCATTTTGGCCTTGGAAATCTTCATTCATATTTCTAGAATTTAAAGTTGTAGTCCAGAAAAGTATTGGTTAAAAAACATAGCATTACATCTACCAGCTATGCCCTTTCTTCATCTTTTTTTTTCACAATAGCATCAACAGCACCAATGATTTCAAAAAGGGAAAAAAAACATTTTATTTTCAAGCCAGATATTTTCCAATGTTCATTTCTGACACATTTCTATTTTTTCTTTGTTTTGTGTTTTGGTGGTTGTACTTCCTTCCCACTCAGGTAAGGAGGGGGAGTCAGTGAGTACAGTTATCCAGTCTACTTAAGAAGATATACTTAAATCTTCACCTTCTTTGAGAATCCAAAGGAAATCCCGCACATTTGACTTGAGTTGGTAGCTTGATAGCATTTGTCACAGAAAACACACTTTACCAAACAATATATATATATAAAACCTCATACAAAGAGATAAATCAATCAGGGTTATACTGTATACAAAATAATTGTAATCTGTTGTTCATGTTATAATATGTACAAGGTCTATATACAGTATGATTTGGATGATATTGAGATCAGTTAACTTGAATTGTTTAACTTGTTTTATTCAAGAAGCAACCCTGAAAAATCTTTGATAGCTTTAATAAGTGGAGGTCAGCTTGAGGAATAATTTTATATTGAATTTTTTCAGCTATACTTGCCATTTTATATTTTAAATAATTGAGTACTGAGGTTGGAAATAAAGTGATGGTTTCTTACCACAATGATAGTTTAACATCCTTTGCTTTAGCTGCATCTTTTCACAATAATTTTACATTGAACTTTTATCTTTATTTATGTCATCACACAATCCTCCAAATGTTTTCATTCCTCTGATGATATTAGAAAATAAACATTGAAGTACAGAAAGATTTTTGTAGTATTTCTTCCTTAATAGTTCTAAAAGTTATTCTGTAATCTTAATACTATTGCACAGAGCAAACTCATATTTGTCACAATGTTGTTTTAAGGCTTAAGGAGTATGCTCACTAAGTTTTCCCCAGGATTTTAAGCCTTTATTCGCCTTACTGAAAAAGCAGACTTAATTGTTTGTGGAAAACATTCTTACCAGTCACACTAGTGGATAATTCCACAAATACTTCCACCAGATGCTGATGAATATTTACCTTTTTGATCTTAAGTCTCAATAGAAGAAGCCTCCCGTGTGAAGCATCAGTTAAGAGATGACTGGCAGATTTTAAGTAATTTTATTCAACAATATATGCAGTTTCTATTTAAATTCCTTGTTTTGAAGGGGTTAGATACATCAATTAACATTTTTTATACCGTGCACACAATGATCACATTAGTGCTTTGTAAGCAAAACCGGATCGAGGACAGACTGAAGGACTAGAATTAAAAGGTTCAGTCAGTGTAATCAACATATCAGGCACTTTCAGCTCCAGGGAAATTAATATTATAATGCATAGACTGCTGTCTTCCTAAAGTAAAGGAGAACGGAGAACATGCACTGAGTTAGCAATTAGCTGAAAGAAATAAAAGTGATTGTATCTTACTTTGATGTTGTAATCTGTAACATGCAAAATTATATAAAATTATATTAAGGATATACAGTACATGGATATCAGTGATTTTGAAATTCTGTATATATTACTGTGCAACAATTCTAGAAGTGTTAGACACAGAAGTTACAGTAAGTATGGAATAAGAATGTAAGAAATGTTGCAAGTGACAGCCTTAAACTGGGTTTCAACCACTTTGCTGGGAACCCTGGAGTGCTGTGTCTAAAATCCATAGTTTTGTCCAGGTCTTTTAGAAATTTCCTTCATGATGTTTCTCATTTCCAGAACTGTCTGTTCTTGTATCACCTGTAAATTTGACTACTTTCCTAACTACTGAATATCAGAATCTAAATCATTCATAGAGAAAAAGTGCAATGAGCCTGAAATGAATCCATGTGGTACACCACAGTTTACATCTCCCCAGTCAGTTAGCAGTATAGCTGCTGTACCTATAAATTTATGCACTGTTTCCTTCTTCTTTTAACCAATTATTGATCATACATTACCGCAGATGTTAAAATGGCTTCTGAGAATTAATCTTTGATGTGGAACCTTATATAAAGTTTTGTGGAAATCCAAACACTTTGTTTCGTACTTGAAGTGTCATAAATTAAACATACATTTTGCCTTTCTTATTCTTTGTTGTCTGCCTCTGAACAATTCTCTCTAAATTCGGTCTTTGTAACTTTACCTGTATAAGAGGTATTAGTATTGGTCCATTAATGTATTAGTTTTAAGCTGACTTAGCCCTTATAAAGCCTACAATTTGGTTATACTAAAATTTTCCGGTTCTAACAGCACTCTGTCAATAAAATGGGGCATGTGTGAAAATATATTTAGTATGTTTACTATATTTTCATCTTCTGTTATTAATCCTCTATGAGCCCCGATGTTACTATTAATATTTACAGCAGATTTTCAATTTTAGAAATGAAAAATGCTTTGCATTGTTTTTAAACTCTTTTTGGAAAATTTAGACATTTTATGTCTTTGAATCTTGTTTCATTTTACACAGGCAGTAGAACACTCTCTTCTTTCTTAATTTTTTGTTCTTCATTTTGCTTAGTAGTATGTTTAATGAAGTATAACCTACCTTTGCAAGCTCTGCCTTATTCCTTCATTGGCTGCTTTTCTAAAATCATAGACTTATTTTTGACACTCACCTTAGAGATTTAAAATGCAAGTCAAAAGTTACCATATTACAGACAGAGTATGCTGGTAGTTTTAACTTCTCTATTCCTATCAAGGCTGCCCAGTGTTGGCACTGGGGAGCCTTATATACAGCTCTTCAGGTATTGCTGCTTTAAAGATTATGAAAACCTGCATACAGTACATACTGTACAGTACCAGCCCCCCAGGATCAGCATAGTGTACCACTGCATTAATTATATTCTGTATTAAAAAGACTAGGTCAATAAAATAATCTTCTGTAGTAAGTGTCTTTACAGACTGGGATAAGAAGCAATTATTAGTCAATTCAACTATATCAGTTTCAAGTTTCTGTTTTGACTGTCAATGTATCCCATTGTGTGGAAAATTGATCTCCCTATATTATCATGTATCTCTCATTATACAGTAACGTCATGCATCCATGTCTACATTAGGTGCTCTGTAACATGCACCTTTTTTTAAAATGTCTATTTTCCATTTTAAACCCATAATTTCTACTTTACATTTTCAACTGGCTGTACCCTATTGCTCCACTACCTTGCAGGCTATCTATGATATGTATTGTAGTTACAAGAGAATACTCAAAGACACCATTATTGTTTTATTACTTTTAATACAGCTTAGTTTGGATGAGAAAAACCCAAACTTTTCATTTAGAAATCTTTAATTCACAAAAGTCAGAATCTTCAAACAGTTGAATACAATGGAAGATAAACTGCTTATGAGCATCCAATATGAAGTGGTGTAGTAGCAATCCATCACATTTATCTATTAAGTCTAACAGACTCACTGTCGGGTGTTCCTCATCATTAGTGTCATGTGTTCCTCTCTACAAATCTATAAAGCTAAAAGGCTAATCTTCTTGTACTGGAAAACACAGATCCGTCATATTTAAGCTTAAAACAAAATAAATATTAGTAGTAGATCCCTACATTTTTCTAATGTTTCTAATGTCTTGCAAGACATTGCTGATTTCAGTTATCGTTAGGTTTTCCAAAATCTGGAATTGGTAAAAAGTAACTAGCATATTATTTAAAAATATACTGTGTTTAATATGAAAACTTTATAATATATACTCAAAAGTTAATATATTTTTCCAAATGCTGTCTCAAAGGCACAAACATCATGTCTGTTTATTATACAGTATATACCATATACACAGTATATTAAATTAACATTTTCAAGGCTTTTCTATTCTTACCATTTGAAATGCTGTATTGGAACACATTACCATTGCAGTGGTATCCTGCATCCCCCAGTACTTTCTTGCCAGCTGTATCTCTCTGCCCTGGAGGTTCATTCATTAGATGTTGCTAAGCTACTGAACCCCCTTTCTGAACAACCTCACCAGGCAGCTGGCCAGCATGAGTTGAGGAAAACCACTTTTAGAAGATTTACTCTCAGAAAGCAGCTGTAGCACAGGGGACTGGTCATGGCTTTTTTCTTGAACCCGAATAAAGTGGTTTAATCTTTCATACAAACTATAGGGCCTCTGCTGTGCGTAAGTATTTGTGAGTCCCTATGTGACTCAACCTTTTCAAAACTACTGTTTTATTACTGTATATGAAAGAATAGCTGTGTATGCAGGATTAGCACTGATGAAAGAAACCATTTTATATATACATGATCCCAGTTGGTTTTATAACTCTCATCTACTGTATAGCTTAGGGATACTGGCTGGTGCACTGCTATTCAACTACACTATATTTTGTATGACTGACCATGAGAAAGTGCAATTTATCAAAGAAAAACCTAAACCCGACATACTCTCTGACTCATGTTTGTTGTAGAAATTAAATGAGATATTTAATAGATTTTGACTATTTGGTTTCTTGCCTTACTAGAACTTTTAATTACTGAAAAATATCTGTGCATCTACTATATTTGTAAGAAGAATTGAAATTGTTTCTGTGTATATTCGTATTTCCAGAAATTATATCATAAAAAATGTGTAATGGTAGTTTTAACTGGAAGGACAGGCCAAATTGTCTGTAGCAAGGAGAGATTGTATAAGAAACAGAATATTGAAAACATAAGAAGACACCCCCAAAACTTCTGATAAATATTTGCTCACAGTGATGGACAATGTATGAGATACATTTGTATCACATGGCTTTTAAAAAGGTATAATAGTTTCAGCAGTGGGATGACAACATAAAACTTTTACTTAAACACTTTTACCCTCAAAACCATGAACAAAACCTCTCTCAAATCCTTGCTTTAAGCTACAGTACATGTTATTGTGAAGTGCTTTGAACATATATATTTTTGCTATTGTTTTTACTTAGATATCTTCCAGTAATTTTAAAGGAAAAAGTAAACTATCAATCAGTTATTACTCTTTTGGCAGCACATTTCTACTGCCTTTGCCAATTTGCCTCTAAATGTGCTGGCTTTGCAAGATGCACTTGAATCATGTATGATTTAAAAGTAAATAACATCTCTTTTTCGCCTTTCAGTTTGAGTTGTGTATTAAAAAAAATCCCAAAAGACCAATGAACCTATCACAATATATTCTGGCACAAAAAATGTTCTTTTATTAATTTTCTACAGGGAATAATTGCATACACCTGAAGAAGCATTACGTGACTGGCATTTTTTATACTTCCATTGTAATGTTTCAGCAGTATTAATTTGACACACAAGAACAATGTTTCCCTTAGGTACTGTTTATACAGATTTTGAAGGAATTTGATTTTAATAATGCACACAGAGGCTCCAAAAAAAAGGAATATTAATGAAGGTCTGAACTGAAAAGTTAAACAGAGGCTTTTCTTTGTAAACTACTTTCTCACTGACCTTAAAGGTTCCACATAAATCTATTAATATAATATCTAAAACATTAACTTCTTAGGCTCCCCAAATGATTTAATAAAATCAGGTTTTCCAAAAATTGCATTCTGGAGGGTAAATATTAAACAATTTCTAATTGTAAGCATTCACCTGTCATCCTGGAGGACTAAAAGCATCTCAAAAGTTCAGCCTGTGACCTCTTGAGCAGACAAAGCTGATCAAATTATATATCCATTTAGAAAGATATATACGGTCAATAACGAAAACAAATGTAAACCAATCTGTATCAGTAATTTGACTGTAACATTTTTGCTTTCTTTCTCTTCTTGCTCAACAACTGAACTGATGTCCATATATAACATCTCATTTAGTCTTTTTAGGAAGTACAAGAGACTAAAATGTGTTTGCACATTATTATATTTATATAAATCATTTAAAATGTAAAATATGGAAACCTAAGTCACAAGGATAGTGTCACGCCCTCTGCAGCCAGAGGGCGCTCCTTCTCTGTCCTGTCCCTAGTTTCCGGTCTGCTGTCCTTCCGGTCCCTCTCTTTCCCTTGGGCTATATATTTCCTGGTCTTGCACTCTGTCCTCGCTCAGCATTGATGTTCGGATGTCCTGAGACCCGCCTAGCACCAGGGCGCCCCACGTCCGCTCCCTGAGGGCATAGGTTTCTATACGGCATTCCTGAACTCTTTGCACTAATGAGCCCGGGCCTTTTTCCCGTCTCGTCGCTACGCATATGGGTCTTTTTCCGCTCTCCTGCTCCCCATGGTTAGTCCCCTTGGACGTCCGTGACAGAATGCTGAGCCACTTACTGACCCCTCGAGCGGCGCTTTTTGTCTTGCCGCAGTTTTTTCTTGTTCTCTGGGCTGTTTTTTTTTTCAGTTCCTCTATTCTAATCACTGGAAATCACTCCGATCTTCCGTGCCTGTGAGCGGGTCCTGCACCTGGCTTTCCTCGGGTAGATCACTCCGATATCAGTGATTGAATGTTGAGCTGGCTTTCCTATCCTTATTGCTGGATATCACTCTGAGCTTCTGTGTCTGGAGCGGGTTTTCGTGCCTGGCTCTACCTGGTCTTGCTCTCTCCGATAACAGTATAGAATGGTAAGCTTTCTGCCGTTCCTCCATTCTTTTCGCTGGATATCACTCCGGGCATCTGTGTCTGTGAGCGGACTTCGGTCTGGCTTTCCTCAGGTTGCCCACTCCGATATCAGCGTTAGAATGTGAACGTGCCCATTTGTCGTTCCTCCATTCTTTTCGCTGGATATCACTCCGGGCATCTGTGTCTGTGAGCGGACTTCGGTCTGGCTTTCCTCAGGTTGTCCACTCCGATATCAGCGTTAGAATGTGAACGTGCCAATTGCCCAGTCTGTGGTATTTTTCCCCGGGGGTTTTTGTGTTTTTTTGCCTTTTGTTTTGATTTTTTTTCCCCCCTTGCTCTCTGTGTCTCGGAACTTTGGTTCCTACCTGTTTTTGGTTCCTATCTGTTTTGTGTGGTTTGTCTCCCTGGTCTTTCTCAGGTTTTTGTCTGTTGTGTTTGTGCTTGTGTACTTTTTTGTTTTAAGTCTCCGGAGCTCTACTCAACCCCCCCTTCCTCCACCCAATAAAGGTTTATACCCCGGAGGAGGGGGTAGCTCTCAGCAGTGGACTCCCGGAGGTTTCCTTTCAGTTAAATGAGGTTTTTCCTCCCCCCAGTGCTGGGCAGCTCATTTATTTGTATGGGCGTCAGGAGCTGCCCATGAAGGGGGGGGTACTGTCACGCCCTCTGCAGCCAGAGGGCGCTCCTTCTCTGTCCTGTCCCTAGTTTCCGGTCTGCTGTCCTTCCGGTCCCTCTCTTTCCCTTGGGCTATATATTTCCGGGTCTTGCACTGTGTCCTCGCTCAGCATTGATGTTCGGATGTCCTGAGACCCGCCTAGCACCAGGGCGCCCCACGTCTGCTCCCTGAGGGCATAGGTTTCTATACGGCATTCCTGAACTCTTTGCACTAATGAGCCCGGGCCTTTTTCCCGTCTCGCCGCTACGCATTTGGGTCTTTTTCCGCTCTCCTGCTCCCCACGGTTAGTCCCCTTGGACGTCCGTGACAGATAGGTTTGCTATTTAGATCTCATTGTTGCACATACTATATTTACTGCATATGACGGAAGATGCTCATTTCCTTACTTTAAGTTCTTAAGATATTCTATATGAATAAAGCATGCAGAGAGTTACTGAATAAAACTGCAGAGCAGTATTTTTTCAGAAAGGGGAAACTCTTTTTATGATGGAGTTACGCCATTTAGACTAGGTCATTTTACTTGGATGTACAAGACATCCATTTAAGAGACCCCCTGTGCTGTGCTCTTTAGATTCCTTCATAGAATGTGTGTGGGGTGTTTTTCCTGTTTAATAGTGTACAATGTAAGCCCATGCATTTGGAGGACAGTATCAACATTCCAACCTTTGACCATTTTCGCAGGTAAAGAATTGTGTTTCTGCCTTTTTAATTAGAGGCAGTAAATTCCCTTCAAAATTCTTTATATCACTACGATATATAAATAGAATATTCATTTTTTAGAACATTGTGCAAACTACAGTTTCCTGAAGAGTAAATGAGTGGTTATTAAAAACAGTGAAAGTATTCTCATGTATAAATGCTTTGTTAATGCATAATTGAGTGTTACTCTGAAGTGCTATGTCAGCAGGCAAGATGCAAAGGAACAACAGTAAGTAATGGCATAAAGAGAGTTTATTCCTAGCATCCACTTATCCTTTGTTGTAGTTCATATATACACTAGGTTGAAGATGTTACAAATATATACATACATGTATAAAACATTCAATACAACATAAATGTTTTAATTTATTTATCCATACATACAGTATGTGGAGAGAATCTGAAATAACAAATACATAGTACAAAACCATCAATTTGAACAAAAGAAACTTCCAAGGAATTCAGGTCTAGGTTATTTTAATTAATATTAATATTTTTCCTGGTAATCCTAAAGCAATGTAGGACTGTTTTGCTTAAGAGGCCTTTGCAAAAGACTGTAGTGACTCACAAACTATCAGCCACTACAATGAAGTATAAAAAAATTCTGCCAATCAGTTTTTAATGTCATAATTAAAATGTAAATGTCAGCTAGTCTTTAAATGATTGTGCCATTTTATTGCGTATTTACAATGAACTGACTTAATGACTACCAATCATTTTCAACAAGGAATTACAATACTTTTCTTTATTCTTTATATATTGTCAGTGCTTTTTAAAAATTAAAATGCCAGGGGCATTTCAAATTCATAATGAAAGTATTATTGGATTCTTTCTCTTAATCATTCTTTGCAGAGTTGCATAGAGATATGGATAAAATAAAACTTTTACAAACCTGCTCAAGCATGTTTATTTTATTAATTCAGGAAAACTACTAGATAGGCTCAGATACTAGGTCAGTTTATTCACATCTTTGGCATGGTTGGTCTCAAAACACAGCATTGACTGTAGTATAACGAAAGGATAGAATAACTGTCTCATCCTTCAAAAGTTTAGATGCCTAGATGGAATATAGCAATAATAATAAGTGCAGTGGTGTTTATTGTAAGTAACTATGTTCCCAACATACACACCCCCAAAAACAAAGTGAAAAATATAAAACTATAGTACAAGAATATATACATTAATTGATTTTTTTGTAAATCAATTGTTGTAGGCATCTCCTACTCTACACTCCTACCAACTGCCTCTTACATCTCTTCTACTATCTTGAGTAGCTTTTTTTCTAGGTTAAACTCCTCTCCCTAGAATATTCCACTGTAGAGCAAAAAAGAATTGTACAAAATATAATCAGAATTCTGATATACACCTTTATCCAGTGAGTACAAAATAAAACAATTAACATGATAGTAACAAAAATAAAATATCTTAACTCCTTTTATGTACATAAATATTTTAAAGAAAATACTACCCCCTCTTAATGGTATCTTCTTATAAATTGATCCATGCATGTGCAACGCTGGAACAGGCATTACTAAACGAGCCCCTATAACCATGCCATTTGGGTCCTACAGGTCATGGGAGGAACCATTTTGCCGGTAAGAAATCAAAACATGTAAGTATTTATTTGAAACACGTGAGTTAAACACCAATTTAGTTAATTGCATTTATAAAACAAAGAAAAACGGATGTTTGGTTTGAGTTTATGTTTAATTTTGACTATGCGTGAACAACCTTACTTTACCCTGTGTGAGCACCCACTGAGCAAGCAAAGCTATCCGCGGAATTCCAGACTAGGTAAAGTTTGTTTACATTTGTATAGTGAAATGTTTGCGTATGTGTACAATATGTGTGTGTGTGTGCACGTGGATACCTCACGAGTGCCAAATGAGTCTCCAGTCACAAACATTATCATTACTTGTTATAAAAGACACTCTTTTGGACAAACTCGGGAGCCATATTACAGCACATCTTTAAAGAACTGCCCTGCTGTTACCAATGTAATATTTAATTGAAGAACACCTTCACTTGGCCAGTACCTGTTTTTAAGGTATCTGTTTTTGTACTTGAGATGTTTTTTTTAATTAATTTTTTTTACAAAAGTGGTACATTGTGATGATGTTAATTGTCTTTAGTTCAGCGTAGTTGCCGTTGCTTATCCTGTGTGCTTCACATCTTAGTATTGTGAATATTAACATACACTGAGAATATACTATAGTTTAATTTTCTTGACCATCATAACGTTTTATCCAGGATTAAGGATGAATAAATAGAAAGATACAACATTGTGTTTTATCTATTACAGGATTTCAACATGTACAGTATATGTAGGAACCTTGTTTCTGTAAATTATTTGATTTTCAGAAAATGTCTGCTGCAATTATGGAGATGTTCCATGAACTTCCTAGGTGAAGGATTCCACTCTTCCAGAGTGAAATACATTTCACAGTTTAAATAAGAACACTGACACAGATACTGAGCAATTTATACAGTATATTATAGCTGCATAGCTGGCTCACAGATCTGCATCTTTAAACTGCTCCAGACTTGACTGGAAACCAATCAGCCACAGCACAAGAATAAAAATTGCTGAGAGGTCATTCATTAATGAAACTTGGAAACAAGCATTTGGAAGAGAGCCCTCAACTCATTCCCTTCAGCTGCCTTCTGCCCGGGAGCAAATACCGGACCTTAAAGTGTTCTTTCTTACATCCTTTAAAGTTTCATTTCTAATCGCTTGCTTTCAAGTGGTGGTTTTTGTGCTAGTGCAGGAGGTCCTTTAGCTACATTAATTAAGATAAGACCAATAGAAATAAATAAATCGTTAAACATGGTGCTGCATGTACTGTATCTGGCACTCACATGGTGCTGTAACAGCCTCTTTTAATAAAATGGAATATAAAGTCTTGCAGTTGTTCTTGTCCTGTTCACCACCTGCATGTTAGATTATACAGTATCCCTTTACAATATATGAGAAATTGTAAGTTTGCTTGAAAACCACCATGTGGTTCAACTTGCCTATATCCCTATATTACAGTATGTGTAATACTATTATTTGTTGAATACATGGTTCTTAATATGTATTGATTGGATTTTTTGTTTATTCTACAATATTCCTACATGCTGCAGTATGTGACTCTATACATGTCAAATGTTGTTTTCACAGACATTTACAGTCTTTGTAAATACTCAGATCAGATTCCTGAAGGAGATCATTGAAAGCAGCAAATGGATATGGCTTCTGTTTTACAATCTGTAATTTTGGCCATTAAAGCTGGTGAACTGAGAAGAGTCGTGGTCTGATGCCAAAATCACTCACTTATTTTTTTTTTATCAAGAGCTATGAAGAAAAACATCAGAATTTATGTGTTGCATTTAAATTTGGAACTGTGTGGCTTGAAGAAATAAAACTAAATGCACCAGATCTTCCATTTGAATTGGCTTTGTTTGCAGCGGTATAAGCACAATTGTAAACATGTAGGTCATGGTACTTCCTGGGCTGCATGGTGGCACCGTGGTTAGAATTGTTCTCTCTGTATTTACATGGACTATCCTCCATGTAAATACTGTATGTGTAATATATGTACTGTATACATATGAATTCTGTAAAATATTGGCCCTGATGTAAATCTGTATGAGGGTGGCATCGTGGTTGCAATGGTAGCATTGTGACCTCACAGCTCTGGGGCTCTAGGTTCAATTCTTGAGGTGCTACTGTATGTGCGTGGCGTTTGTGTGTTCTTCCCATGTTAGCCTGTGTATACTCCGGGTGCTCTGGTTTTCTCCCACAGTCCACAGACATATTGGTACTGTAGGTTAATTGGCTTCTGGGAAAATTGTTCCTGGTCTGAGTTTGTGCATGCATACATGTGTGTTTATTTCTGTGTGTGCCCTGTGATAGACTGGAATCCCCTCCATGGTATACAGTATCTTGCCTTGCGCCCTTTGCTTCCCAGATTAGGTTCTGGCATTCATTGCAACCCTGGACTGAGTAAAATGGTTTAGGAAATGGATGGATGATGATTCCTTATCAAATGTCCATGTCCAATTTAACTAAATTTAAAATAATTGTACTAAAAACTTTGAAAAATGTGTATACATCAATGTGTAAATATGATACTTCAGTGTGAGCTGTTGTACGTTAACTACTTACTGTAAATGTTTTCAAGGATAGCTCTCAAGGTTGATCTAACAGTGAGACGACAGACTTAATTGCTTTATTAACCACAGACAAAGGGTGGTCATTACAGTTCCACACAAACAATGCTGTGTTGTTCTGCTGTACAGTGTGTCAAATAATAGTGTGAGAAACAAAATGGGAAATTTTTAGTTTTACAGGCATCAAAGCAATGCTTTTGATGATATTGTTAATTATGATCTGGGAAATCAGCACAGACTATTAAAGTATGGCTGCACAAGTCATTTTAAATGTTTAGTTAAAAAAAAAAGAAAAATACTGTATTAGCAGATATATGCTATAGTGGCCAAGGTACAAATTACATAAATATAAAGTTTCTTCCTCTGGCAGACCTCTTGCTTCATTGTCATGTCCTGAGGTGGAACAATGGAAAAACAGGTTATTGTTGTTGACATATTGACTGACATGCAATTTCAGATGTCACTAACACATACAGTATTTTAATATAGAGTGACATTTTAAAACCCATCAGTCCATCCACTTTTGCTAATCTATTTATCTTTAGAGTGTCAAAGTGAACAATAGTCTGAACCATAGTCTGAGCTCTATGGTACACACACAAATACGGAGACAAAAATGTATTTTTAAAATTAAGATTGTGAAATAAATAGTGGACATTGGAATAAGTTTGAAAGTTAAGAAAAAAAGGAAAGACGAGAGTGTACATTTATAAACCATGTAAACCCTGCTGGTTCTGGCAGTGACATGCAGTGGAATGTATAGTTTATGAAAAGATTACAAGATGCAGAAACCTGAAAAAGAGATAATGGGCCACACAGTAACGTTGTACTAAATGGAACATGGGACCTGCAATTGAAGCAAAAACGTGTGTGTAAAGGCTATTGAAGACGGCTTATCTATGGTCTATTCAGTATTCCTACTTGTGCTTATTATTTCATTGTTTTGTGTTATAGACATTGTTATATAGATCTCAAATAATTTGGTTTTACCCATTACCTTTGTTCCATAATATTGCTTCCTTAAAGCTTGACCTAATAAATTCCAAGTGAATGTATTACAGCAATAAGAAGCTGGTGCAGGGGTGAGAATGAAGAAAAAATGCATTGTGAAGAAATAAGATGCTTAAGTAGTTTGTTTCTATGGGATGCCAGCCAGGGATAATGCACAGGGCCATTTTAACAAGCCGATTTGGACGTTCCAAAGACATCCATCCTTTGACTGCAATCTCACGGAGTTAAGTGCAACAAAACCTTCTGAGGCTGATTTATTAGTTCATTTTTGGAGGTCCCTAATGAGCTTCTGAATTGACTTTGTAATGAAGGTATATGTGTGCCTAAATCAAAGTGAGCAGTTTTTAGAAAACGAATAAGATTAGAGGAGCCCTAAACAAAGACAAACAGCTATTGACTCCTATTGTGCACCTTCTTAATAGCTAGAGTTTATTAACAAATATATTACTTCCCTGAATCAAACACCTATTTACTTGACTTGAAATCCCAGTGTGGTATCTAAACACAGAATGTTTATACTTATATATTTTTTTAATAAATATATACAGTATTTGTAAAGAGCAGCTTATTGTAATTTTGATCAAATAGATTTATCTTAGTCACTAATTTAAAATTGGTTTTCACATTATTTATGTTTCCATTTCTTTCTCTACTTTGTTTTTTTAAGAGTAAAAGCTGAAGTGAAAAGAGATTATTCTGTATACATGTCACTTAGAATGCATCGCAGATCTCAGGTAAAGCATTTTCGTTATTTAAAAATCAAACAACTAAGTGTAAACTATTAAGTTTAAGTGTTGCAAAATGCTGTTGCGTTCCTTAAGATGATGGATGGACTCATTTTAATCTAGTGTTATCATTCAGATTGTTTTCTAGACCTTACACTTTAAATTTTTAATTTAAGTATACATACAATATTTTAAGGCATTTTGATTGTGAAATATTTATAGACCAATGTGGAATTTAGATTTTAATGGTGCTTAAAGCTCTGTCTCCTCTTTTTCTTTGTGGTCTATTTTATGTTTTTTTTTTAATTTTTCTATTTACCTTCAGGACTGAAGAGACTTCCACTAGGAGGCAAAACTGAAACTGAGTAATGGAGAAGCACAAGGTAAAATAAAAGTGCAAAATAGAGACATTATTGCCACTCTTTGTAACCCTATGAAATACTGTTTACCATCGTGAATTTATCATGGAGACTGGAAGAGGTTACCCAGCCATTTTGTTGAAACAGGTGCCTCGACTGCTTGCAAGAATGAGATCCACAGATCAATTAGCAGCTAGCAACCAATTGACTTCCTAAGCTAGACTTGCTGAATGGCCTCCTCTCAATTGTAACTTGTGTTCTTATCATAGTATTGTGAACTTTCACAGTGGTTTAACCTCACTTTTGCTCTTCTCTACAGTTTATATGTCTTAACCGTTCTTTCTTATACCAGACCACAGGATTACCATTGTGTACTATGACAAATGTGCAGTAGGAACATGTGTTATGAACGATATATCATGATACGTGTGTGGCTCAATGTATGAGTTAAGATTGACGGTATTGTATATTAAAAAAAATATAGGAAACCACAGCATAACTAAGGCATACCAATAGTAAAAGCATTTACCACAATGATATGTTTGCTGTGGCAAGTATTTATTGGGATGGCACAATTCTGTTTACAGATTTAACAAAAACATGATTCTCAAAAGTTAGTGTATTTAATCTGTTAAAAATAAATGCAGGCAGATGATTATAGATATAAAGTAAAGATGGATGAATTGATCTAAAATAGGTGTAACCTAGTTGCATACAAAATAAATACATAGAAATATATACAGTATATACTGCACTGTAGCTAGCTTTACTTCACTAGGACACACACATTAAAGCCTATTTCATCATAACTAATCCAATTTCAAAACTTGTTTAAATTCATTGAAAAGAGAGACTGTAAATACATTTCTCGCAGCATGAAAACAAAGGATTAAAGAAAAAACATGAAGAGCATACAATAACTTTTTTCCAATATGCACATATCTACACTTATCTGCATTTAGATTAAAATATGACACAACGATTAAAGACTATGGTATGCACTGTGAAAAACAATGATAAACTGTTATGGGAAGATTTGCAAAGTCTTGATTGATAGCTTGTGTTCCAAAATGTGTCCTTCAGCAAATATACAGAAATATATCCATTATGTCTTGTCTTCCCTAGCTCTCCATTTGTTAACACTGGTGTCATCTGCAGAACACAACGTCTGTCCTTGAATCTATCTAGTTCTCATAAGAAATAGATTTCTGGGATACAGCATTTTTGAGAACAAGTCACTATGAATAATGGAACATATGAATACTAATTAAAAGACAATTTCACAACCCTAGAAAGCAGAACTGCCTAAAGAGACTTATTTCTACCATACTGTGTATATAAAGCTAATTTCTATCTGTGCATTTAAGTAAAGAAAGCTGAACTATAATAAAACTCTTTGTTACTCTGCCTTTCTCACTTCAACTTTTCAATTAAAAACTATATCCCCTTCAGCTATTCTTCAGAGAACAATTTCCAGTCTGAGACTTCAGAAACCAGTTAAGGCTCCCCGCATCAATCTAAGTGATGTTTAATATCAATATTATTGTGTGTTGTTACTTTCTTTTTATATCCTGTATTGCTGAGTAAATATTATGAGCCTCTAGGCATGTCAATAGACTCACTCCGTCTCATGCATCACATACTGTAGCTGGCTGGAGGAGAGTAAGGCAGATTACCATTACTATCCTACCCTGGCCCTAACAAGCCTAATGGTACAATCCTGTGCAATATTCTCATCACATCTTGAATCGAATGAGATTGGGTAGAAAAATTGTCTGGAATTGGGATGAGCATATTGTACTGTATGTGTCCTGTTCAAGTGGTTCTTTCTGTTTGTTTAGGACCAACATGTTGCTTGAAGAGGTTCTATAATAAAATGGACTCAATGGTATTGTTTTCATATTTATGAAATATTTCCATGTGCAGTTTGTATGTTTTCCCTGTGTTCATGTAGGTTTCGTCTAGGCACTCCGATTTTCTCCCACAAATCACTGAGTACTGGTAGGTAAATTGGCTTTTGGGAAAACTTTCCCTCACGTCTGTGTGCACACGTCCCATCCAGGGAATATCCCTCCTTATGTCTATTTCTTGCTGAGATAGGCTCTGGCTCCCCAGTGACCCTAAATCGGATGAAGCAGTTAGAAAATGGATGGATGAAAATATTAAAATGTGGGAATGGTGTTGCAATTGTGGTAATTTGATTGAAAGATTGATATTCTATGGGAAGACAAAAGCTTGTACAGCGAATGTGATTTTTGAATTTGCTGTGGCATCATGAGCTGACTCGTGCAGTGTATGCTAGGATTCCATCACCACTTTGACACTCTAACTAGGTTCTGAACTATAGGTGTGTTTTATTGCATTAGTATTTCTTGTATGAAATAGCTCTATATAATGTAATTTTATTATTGTGAGATGTTCACTTATGTATCTCTGTCACTCTCCGAATAACTATATATTTTAAGACACTGCATAGCTCTTGCAGTGTTCAAGTTCAACTCATTCATAGAGTATGTGCAGATAAATCCTCTAGTTTTGTAAAAAAAATATTTTTCACTTCACGTCTGCATTTTCTTATTTCACCCTAGAGTCAACAGATGCCACTGGTAAATATACTATAGGGGTGATGATCTCCAGCATTCCAAGTATAGCAGATTTGACAATCTACAGCATACACTGAAAAGCTATGAATTTGCAAGAAAAGAAATCACTCCAAAGCTGAATACTGAAATGAATTAAAATTCATTCAAATTGCTTGAAAACAGTGTAAAAGAAATGGTGTAAATCCATTAGTAGAGAATATCAATCTCTCCTGTTTTCCTGTGGAAGGTGACTGGGTTTATGTTGGCACTGTAACTGCAAAATTAGTTTTATTAATGTCCTGCTTAATAATATAGTTTTTCAATGTCCTATCTTTGCATTTGACATAACAGCATACACAGAGAAACAGGAAAAAAATTACTCACAAGACATAACTTCACACTTAGTCAGGAAATAAATGCATCTAACTACTGTACATTCACATTAAAATACTGTATATGCAGCATTTACAAACATGTTTTCCCAAACCCTGCAGCACTGTGTCCACCAAATATCCTGTAGATTTTAAAACTGTGATTTTAATAGGATGGTTGCAATGCAGATAACAGAATAACAAGCTGTCTTATTAAACTTTTTTTCTCACTTAAGAGCGCTCTGTTTTGAGTACTATATTAGAATATCTTTGATGTCAGTGCATTAAAAGATACTCCTCATTTCTCTCAATTATAATTTACCCTTTTTCATTTTAAAGTACCAATTGATCTTTAAAATGGATATCAATTTACAGCATCAAGAAGGAAACATGATTGGAGTATATAAAAAGATATTCACATAATATAACTCACAAGAATAAAATAATAATAAATGTAACACACTTACACATATGTAGCTTCATATATACAGGTACATGTATTTAATAACAGACCTTATTAAGGAAGGGTCCTTCTAGTCAATTTTCTTATCATTTGAAATTCATAATATTCTTAAGTTCATCATGCATATAGTGTAATTAATTCACTATATTGTTATAGTAAATTCCCAATTTAAAAACTACTTTTTATCAAAAGTCAATTTAAGTTAACTTTAAAAGGTTTTCTTAAATCATGTTCAAAATTCTTTCTCAAAACATTATTCTTTAAACTGATCACCTACAATTCTTTTAAGGAAATAGGTTAGTTATGCATATAATGAGTCATCATAATTAATCCATTTTATACTGCTGCTGGTAGATTTGTAATACTAGTATTTAAATTATTTTCATGTTATGTCTGACCAAATAGAACTCGTTTATTATTTTGTGGGCACGTACTGTATACTGAATGGGGTTTTATCCAACATAACTGGTTATGTCCTTCTCAAGACCTAAAAATATTTGAGCACGAAATGTTATCTTATTTACGTGCAAGAACTGACTTTATTTGCTTACCATTTTGTTATAAGAAAAGAGCTTCATCTATTGTACAAACTGGATATAAGACTAGTATTCATAGTCATCCTTTAATTCAACTGGTAGGCCAATTACATGTTATTAGACCTGGAAAAAATGTATATAAATTAATCTTCATTTGATTTCTAATAAAGAAAGTCATGAAAATGTATATACTGTACTTATTTCTTGATTAAAATGATCCTTACGATTTGGTAAAAGAGAACTTTCATGTTTTTTTTAAAATATAATTTTATTTTCTCATCACAACACAGAGGGGCACTTGTGCATTTGGGCACAAAGGATGAAATGCCACTTTGAATATATTTAAGGAAAAATTAACAATACCCATACTGTTTGTGAGTTGCGCAGTAGATGTTTTTGTAAAATGGCCCTTTTAGCACTCCTGCTTCTGTTGCTAAGGCCAGTCATGTCAAGAATCTGAATCTGGTCAAGGACTGATGGTGTCATACAGTACCATAATGACTCACTCTCAAGCATTGTATACTCACTGACTCGCTCACAGGCTTTGCTGCTGCAATACTCGCAAAATGTTTCTTGGAAAGTCTTGCAGTATTTTGGTTGAAATTGTTGTACAGCAGTTTGATTGCCAAAGAGTTCTGATCCAAAAGGAAAACAAAACGATGTGCTGTGAAATTGTGATCCTTGATTTTCTTTTAATGTCGTGGACTTACCAGGTCAGTATATTCTTGGACAACTTCATCGCTTTGTTACCCCAGCAGTGAGTTAAAATAATGTGTTCTTTTTTTCTTAACACGTGTAAATGTTATATTTACTAATTATATTATTATATACTCTGTATGAAGTTGAAGATTTGTTACACTGTCCTGTACCACCAGTTCATTACAAAAAACAATAAGTACTGTATACGATTGCCGGGTTTTGTTTTGAAGCCATTGATTTAACACTACTAACTGTGTTGTTCAGTTGTTAATCAGCAGTTAAGTGTCTGGAACCACTTCAGTATTAAGAAATGAAAAGGCATGCATACATCTGAGTTTGTAAAGACAGCTAATAGTAATTGGCTCACTGTGCCTTTTAAAGCTGAAAGGGAGTTTGTACTCATAGTATGTGGAAGTACCTAAATCTTAAAGACTGAAGGTTCAGGTAAAATATGTAAGCTATACTCTACATTCTACTATTCAAACTCCTGCTTTTTCATTGAATTGTCCATAAACTTCCAGCCTTCCATTTTCGTTTTTATCCAATACAGGGCTGTAGGGGAGCTGGAGCCTATCCCAGTGAGCAATCAGGATACACCTTGGGTGGGATACTACTGAATTGCAGGGTACATACAGACACTCAGCCCAGGGCCAGTTTTTTCTGAAAGCCAATTAACCTACCAGTTTGTCTTTGGACTGCAAGAGGAAACTGGAGCACCTTGAGGTCACCCCCAGAAACCAAGGGAGAACATACAAACTCCATGCAGATAGCACTCCAGGAATTAAACCCAGGGCCCTAGCTCTGGAAGGCAGCAATGTTAACCACTGTGCCACCATGTCACCCTGTTTCCTTCCAGATTGAATGACCCTTAACTAAAATGGCAATATCTTTTTGGAGCTCACACATTTATATTGCAACATGCATGAGAATTGCTTGCATTTCTCATATCATGTTTTTGAATTTTCATCCACCATTCAGAAGTCAGGAACCCATGAAAAAATAATAGAAAACTACATCAGTGACATCTAGTACCATTTTGAATTTATTTGAATGAATAGTATGAAACCCTTAAATAACTCATAAAGCTTCCTTTTGCCCCTTTCCTGATTATACTGAAATTCTGATTTGTTTTTATATCACCAACATAATAATCCAATCAATCATAGTATAATCGCTTGAAATTTGTCTTTTAAGATGTTTGATTATAAGCTGGGACAAGTAAAGTCTGATTATCATACATTATATATGATTTGGGCACTGGTCACAGCAGTTCACACATTTCTGAGCTGTTCAGTAAATAAAGGTTCAGTAGTTTGGTTTAATCCCAAAGAATGTGAAAAAGCACAAAATATGTATAGAGTATTTGGTGTGACTCACCTAGCAGACGGAATGGCAGTCTATTGTGAAGATCTAGGTAGGGAGTTTGTTCTAGGGGTGTACATAAGGAAAATGGGAATGTGAGAGAGATGTGAAGGGGCATCCTGGGTGTGAGACTTGTAGGCAAGTAGAAGTGTGTAAGATTAGGATTTAACCTTATTATAAGATTCTGAAAAATATATGTCCTATAATAACAACCACTAAGCTTTCTACAATGAGGGCTCCTGGGCCTGTAAAAACATACTTTTCAAAAAATGAATGCTTAAATTACCCTCCCAGGAGAAAGATTATTCAAATTAATATATAAAGTCATGAAAAATGCAGGTTTTACAGCTTTTCATTTCCCCTAAAAGGGATGAGCTTGGATTATAAAATGTAAATTAACATTAGACCCTTGTTTGTTTCATACATCAGTGCATCATACCGTTCATTAAATTATCAAATTATACATCACTAAAGGGAAATGTAAAATAGAAATTTCACAACATGGAAGAAAACTATTCATAAACTTATAATTAGAAATGCTAGTTTCAGTCTAATACCATCTTAATTCATTGCCTGTTTTTATGTCATTTTTTGTTTTTTTTAGACGAAAATTGAGCAGAAACTAGATTGCAGATGTACTGAGATCAAACCAATGCTACTGTTTATTCTGAAGGGTTTACATGATACAAAAATATAGGTAAAAACAAACAAGGCTCTTTTGAAAGAATACAGTATAACTAAAAATACATCACTTAAAATAAAGCATATAGTATGTCTTTAAAACACAATAAAGAACTGTTGAAATGTGTGCAGTGTGCCTGTTGTAGCATTATTCTTTTTATTTTTTTGTAAAAGTAAAGTATTTTTAAAAAAACAACTGAGCATAATTGATCAATTCTGCATATGATTATGGAAAAAATAGAATCACGTGAATGTGGTTTGGTTTTGTGAACTGTTTTATTTTAGCTTAGATAGGTCACCGTTCCATATTAATTAATTCATAATTCTTAATATGATCATTAGTTTTGCTGCTTGACATATGCATATGCTAACCAACAACACCATGTTCTACCCAATTAAATAAAGGTCATTATCCCCTTTTGATAAAACAGTGTAATGTAATGTATATGAAGGTGTTGAATTTACCAAAATGAATGTTATTTTCTGAAATAGGAAACTAGTCAAGACAAACGTAATGAGGGACTTATTTGTGTGCAGAGTCCAACTCTGGGTGACAGTGAGCCTAATCTAACAGGCAATGGACACAAGGCAGGAAAAGAAATCATAACAAATAAAATTAATTTTATGCATGTTGAATTGATTCAAGATCTACTCCGATAAAATTTGTAATTACTCACTGAACCACCCTTTGTAGCTTCTAGTTTCTCGCTTTACTTTGTGAAAGCAGAGAAGGTTTTACTGAGAACTACAGTATTGTAAAATATAACAAACTACCTTTAGGAACTTTGATAATATTTATTGTAGACCATGGCAGTGGGGGTTACAGTAATTTACTACAAAGTCAAATAACAAGTTAACTTTATTTTTTCCTTGTTTATATTTTTTGTATTGTTTTCACTTTAATATATGGATCTCAGGTTTATCTATATCACCTTGAATTGAAAAATGGGATCCGCAGTACTATATTTGTGTACAGCAATGTCCATAATGTACGTTTAAAAGTTGTATCCATACACAGCTATTGTTATCTAAAATAGTGTTTTTAAACCAATACAGGTCTGGTTTGGAAATCACTGTGCATTGTTCTATGCATTGCTACTTAAGATGTTCAGGGCACCCAAGCATTACTCATTCATAAGCACATTAATACATTTTTTGAGAAGTATACAACTTAAGATCCTTAAAGGGAAGCCATATTTTCTTGCTTTGGAAAAAAAATGTGTGTGTGCAATATGGTATTGAAGAGATATAAAACACCATTAACCATGTCTTAAATATAACAGTTCCATTTTAAGAGTAGAAGATAAAGCTCAATCACACCATGCTATGGGTGTTAAGGCTTCTTTTTATCGGACTCTAGAACTCTTGGGTTCTTTGAACAATTATAGAAAATACATATATAAGTAATATTTTTGATGATTGATATTTAAAAAAGAGTTCAGCATTTTTCAATAGGTGTTGCCCGTGGTGGTTCATCTGAAAAGTACTGTATTTTCTGGCTTTTCTTTAATTCTTCACTTCTGATGAGACATGGGACTTTGTGTATTTTGGATAGGAGATACACTTAATATGTGATATTTTCTTATTATATAATATAAGACCACAGAAATGGATATTATTGTGAACTGGCCAGGGATCCTGTTATATCGTTTTCTAAATAGGAGGATGGCAGTATTGTTAAGGTGAACTTGGTTCCTTCAGAAAAAAAAATGAGTTTGATAGTATGTAGAGATATGTAGTATGGTTCTGCAATTAATTGTTGAAATCTCTTTATTTTATTTTTATTCCATAAATAATTATAAATGAGAAAAGTGAAAAAAGTTCTTTAGACTAAGTTTACTAAACTGATTATAGTTTCTATACAGTACATACAGAATGTGCTTTATAAGTAAATTAGAACAACAAGAAAATTACAGATAAACAGTCAAATACTGCTTGTTTTGAAGCTTATTCGATGAGTAACCAATAGTTTGTGCAAAGTCACAGATACAAAGGTACTTTGTCATCAATACTACCATAAACATTGAATCCATAAATGGACCTAAACACAAAGATTATCACCTTACCCCTTTAAGGAATTAATTTTTCCAAAATAAAATGTTACAATAACATTTTCCTTGTTTTAAGCAAGTGAGTACTTACTACAAAATCTCTAATTATTTAATAATTCAAGGTAATCCGCTATTACAAAGCAACTTAGTTCAAAACGTTATGGATATAAAAATTTAACTTGGCAGGGCACAAAGCATGGTTATAAGAGAAGACTCATGACCATACAAACAGTAGACAGGAAGATGATGTTTTTGTTAATTAGCATTATTTCTAATAAAGATAGCCAACAGTTAATCAGCTATATAATGGTAGCAAATGTTTATTCTACCTTTTTGTATGAAATATACACGTTATTTCTTGCTGGAAAGAAATGCATCAGAATGTGTAACTTGGCGTTTTACACTCCTCTCTATTAGTTTTTATTCTCTTTTTCTCTTGCTCTGTTTCTCTCTGATGGCAGTGCTACGTAGTACACCTCATGTAGTGCTTTTACTGCAAGAGAATGCTTTCACTTTGCAATAGAGGAAACAGAGGTGTTAAGCTAAGTAAGCACCAAAACATCCTGGAGCATATTTCATAATCGGTACCAATGATCAGTGTTAAAAAGATATTTTTTCCTTACACATTTTAGAAGTTATTAAAAGGCCCTCATGTGTGTATAGATACAACTTAAATGGGCCTAATTGTCATGTGCAGAATATTCACATCATACAGTGCTTTCACACCCTTTAAACAGTTTCCATCAAATAAAGCCATGCATACTTCATAGCTCTGCCACACCATGCAGGTTCCTAAAATACAGTAACTCAGGGCTTCATCTTGCCAAACAAAAAGGTCCCAAAAGGCTTGGAGAGCTTTCTTGTTAGAGTCTTTCATCTTTTTTTTATCTCGGTTTTGCAAAGAGCATGACTGAAAGCTCCTCAAGCTCACACACATTCTAAATTAGGATGTCAGCATTTAAAAAGGCCATTTTGTATTGTACAGTATATCATACGTTTTCAAAGCTGATCCTCCACAAATAAGGAGAAGGCTTAAAGTCACACATAAAAATCCCACCCCTGTAAAGGAGCCAAATTGAGACTTTCTCTCTAATGAGTACTTCTGATCTACTCAGTAGGTTTTACCCAAGTAAAAAATGATATCATTTTCCAGAACTGAATATTTTTACCAATACAATGAAGTATTAGTGAGATTTGAACAAATTGAAAGCTTTTGCTACAATACTAACTGTTTTTTTTTAATCTCTTACAACAAATCTTTACAGTCTTTGTTGGATTCTGTTATCTAGTGATCTACTAAATCAATTGTTCTGGGCAGATTTAAATTAAATGTTTACTGCAGATTTGCATCCTTAATATTATTACATTAATGATGCATCTTTGAGGTGAGCACTCCCTTTACATACTGTATAATGAAAATTAACTTCAGTATAAATATTGCAAATGTTAAAAAAATATTATGCTTTTCATTTGTTAATCAAAGTTTTGTTCTCCATTTGAATAATCTATACCCTCAGAACAAAACTCTTTTCCAAATTATGAGGTATATTCTACCTATATTTTTCTATATATTGCTGGTACACTTTATATTTCCCTTGTTGGAGTTACAAAATCTTTTGAGATTACAAGGCCATTTTCCATTGAAATCGAGAAGAATGATGAAAATTAATAACATTATTTTTTGGGATTCCACAATATATAAGGCATTTATTTTTTGTCAAAATATATCTGGACAAACATTTCACAGTTTTGATCCTTTCTTAGCTAGTATTAGAATGATATTTTCTTTGTTGAGTGTTTGATTTGAGTTACGGCAAGACAATGATAACAATTTAACCATTGCACAACAACAATTATTATTCAGTTTTGACATATGCAGTTATTTACAACAATACAGAAGTATCTGATATGTAAGTGAATAAACATTTCCTGGCCAAGCACAAGTAAGACATACAAGTGTAAGGAATGGCAAAAAATAATTAGGAAATAAAAATTATTCTATGCTATTGCGATAAGCTTTAAGTAATATGTTCTTCTGTTGAGCACTGGGACACAGTTTGAAGTCGGGTTTCAACAGTGATTAGTACTAACTGTTAAACACATTCACTTTTTCATTCTACTATGTACTGTAACAAATTCATTATTGAACCCATTGGTGATGTTATATCTTCGTTTGTGGGTTGTGTAATATGAAACTGTGGACTTGGAAACTGTTATTTGGAACTTAAGGTTTTCTTTCATAATATCCTTCTTACTCAGTTGTGATAACAGAGAGTCTGTTTCAAAACTACTATCTATTCCTACATTATTGACTCTTGTTAACTTCTGTTGATATAGCCTATTTACAATCTTGTATGCAACGGAATTTGCTATTTTTAATAAGCTGATACGTGCTAGCCATTACCAAAAAAGAACAAAATTTTGAAAAAGAAAAAGAATTCGAGCTTTTGAATTTATTGTGCTTATTAACCCACAAAGCCACTTCAGTATTGAAATGGAACATTTTGAGAGGCACTGATAAAAGTGCTAACACCAGTTCAGTTCAAGAAGAATTTTCTAAAGCTATGACTAGGACTGGAAGTACAAATAGTAAATATATTTATATATTTATAAAGTTATTACAGTTCCATTCCAGTTTCACACCCTCAGAATGTATTTTTTTCATTTGATTTCTCTTTGAAACCTTATAGATGATTAACCTCTGAAACATCAATCCTAATGTGTCAACATGCAAAGCCCTTAAAATTTCCCCTAATAATGTACGGCTTTCTTTGACAGAAACTGTTGAATCTTCCTTTTGCTTCCTTTATCCATTTTTTTTAAATCATGACTCAAAGACTGGATGAATTGGAAAGCTGGTGCTAAAAGCAAATATTTTTTAAACATCTCACCAAAGAAATGGTTTAGAGAGGTCAACTTGGTCAAGGTCTCTGTATTGTATTTTGCTGGGATGGTTTTGATATTTGTAAAACTTTTATTTTTTATTATGGACATGTTTCTCAGAAAAGCTGTTAGCCGCTGGTTAAACAGTTACTTCGGTCTTGCTTGCTGTACGGTAGTGGTGGTGATGCCCTGGGATGTAGTGTAGCTGCTCCACTGTGTGGGTCCGTCTGGAAGCAAAGGCCTGCCGCTTGGAGGCAGTCTGGTTAATACTTAAAGTGTTATACGAATTGTTTGAGGCACTGGGATGAGAGTGCATTTTTGTCATCTTATACCGATCCATTACTGGCGTTGACACAAACACGTCTGTGTGGGACAAGGCCCGTGACATAGCCTTTTCACGGAAGCCAGACCGTTTCAGTGACATCACCTTGTCAGGAGATAGGAGGGGGTCCTGGGATTGCAGGCGCTCTGCAGACAGGAGTTGTTCGTCAGAAAGAATGCGACCCCCATAGGATGACATGCTGTAGTCTTGCGGTGGAGCACGTTCGGGTGACAGGACTCTGTCCTGGGACATGGCTCTCTGCACCCTTCGGGGTCTCTCCCGTTGGGTGCCTTGGTGTTCCTGACTCATCTTAATGACGTGCAGAGGGAGAGTTCCTCTGGCTGCTAAATCTGGTAGATGCCGTTTCCTCATGTAGTACTCATCAACATCTTTTTCAGCTGGGGATAAGAGAAATTGGTTTAAAAACATTACCCTTTGCATTTGTCCTCCCCCATGTCTTTGCAGTTCATACTTCTGCAGTCAACACGGTCATTTAGTCTTGTTAATTCTCACGGACATGAATAAAACATCTACAGTATTCTGAAACTGTCACCCATCCACAGGCTGCTTAAATATTATAAATGAATCCAATCTGAGGTCTTGTTTTGTGTTACAAGTCCTACGGGAGGTCATTCTTTATATTTCAAGTTTTATTGAAAACACAAAATGAATATAATGAAACTTGGCCAAAATCATTTTATTCAAACGTTTCCTTCTGTTATGTAATGAGTTTAATTTTATGAATATACTCATTTTATGAGTTTTGTCTGGTTTCCAAAACCAAAAACAACTGCAGAAAATTATACTTGAAAACACTTAAATAATAACTGCAAATGTCTACTTAATCACAACAGGAATAACAGGAATAGCACTTGAATATGTCAGGCACATCACTTATTTCTGAAGACAATTGGGTAACAAATGATCATTGCTAACAGCTTCAAATTCACTGCTGAAATGACCATCATTTTAACATGTTAGCTACTGCATATTTTTCAAATTAAAATGCTGGGATGGGCAGCTGACAAGAAAAAATTGAATCAATTTATCAATTTGTCAAAAATTCAAAGCAGTCCCTCTTGTAACTAGTACTGTAATTTAAGTAGAATTCGCTTGCAAATGAAAGTTTCTTGAGGGCTAAATTGGCACAATTATAGTATAACTAGAAAAACATTCAATTTTCCACATCTCGTAAGCTGTACATCTACATAAACTCCACATCTCCATATCTAAGTAACCTGCTAGATTGTAGACCCTGAAGACTAGAGCTGGGTCTGCAGTTATTGCATACCAACCAGTGGTTCATTCAGCAGATATTCTGTGTGTGTTACACCACTGTGGAACAAAAGGACTATTTTACAGTTAAGTCTGAACATTCTGAAACCTTTTTTTGGTTAGGGAGGGGATCAGTGCATTCTCAATATAATGATAATACATTGTAATTGTAGCTGTACAAGCTATGTTTGAAAACTACTCTCTCCTCTTGACTGCTACTCAACATGTTATTTTTTTACCATAAAGTGCGTCATGCTTTGTAACAAATGTGCACAAGTGCCATCGTTGCAGTGAAAATATAAAACAGTCATTTGTTTCGCTTTCAGAAATCAAAACATTCTAGTATATTATTAAAGCTACTCAATGAGGGAACATGTGGCTGACACTGAAAGAGAAACAGCTTGATTAGACATTTTGCTGAAATGCAAATGGTCTATGTCTCATCACCATCATAATGTAATCTAATCCACAATAGGGAATAAAGAAACACTGCTAATTGTGACTATTATGGTGATCCATATTTATTAAGTATACTTAAACTCACAATAGATTTCAGTGTACTCAAAAAGTCATGGAAAGATCTAGCAAGGAGCAGTAAACTAACCACTGGTCAAGGTTGAAGATTAATGGCAAAAATACTTCTTGTCTTTCATATAAATGCCACTTTAAGTGTTACTTGTGGCATTATTAGGAAATGTCAGCCAAGGCTTTTATTCAGACTGCCGCTTGGAAACAATTCACACTAACTGCTTGGAGCTTGTCTAAAGGGCCAATTGGTCATATCTCTTTCTGTACTAAAAGACTGTAAGGCACAGTACATAAATATTAATGGGGGAGCAAAAATATAGGTACTCTATGACCTCAAAAACAACGTCTGTCTAACTTTATTAGAGATTCTGTTATAGGCTGATTTTAAGGAAAGACTGAAATCTACAGTATATACAATGAGTGTGTAAGCCTTGCTTTTTGCTTTAAGTTTTCAAAATGATGTTATTCTTAGGGAATGTCATGGTTTATGTAACCTCTGATTTTATTTTGTAACTCACACCTCTTGCCTCATCTAAATTTTGAGTTTTTTCTTCATTTTCCCATTATTTGTTTCTTTCAGATGCTAGCTATGAGTAATAATTATACATCCTGTACATATAGGTTTAAGATGAATGAGACTGAAGTTAATGATGCTAAACATTTCAAAGTTACAATGGAAATGGAAATTGTTAATATTCTCCTATAAATATCATTTTAAATACTTTTCGCTTTACTGCTGTTTTTTTTCTCTTACCAATGTTGTAGTAAATATACTGTACTTATAGTATACAAGTACAGTGAAAAATTCAGTGGAAAAAAAGCCATTAAAATAATCATCAGAGGAAACATTCTACTGAGAGACAAGGTTTAGAGGTTCCTGCATAAGGTAATGTATTACATGCCTGTTGGAAATTTTTACTTTTTTTCCCTGATTCTGCAAAAATTAAGATACAACAATATAGAAAAAGAACAAAATGTAAGTAGTGACACATGTGGCATCATCTGTGTCTTTTCTCCCATATGGGAGAAAATAGAAGCAGCTGAAGACTTTGTGAGTCATTAGAAGAGATAATTATGATTATGGCAGCAATAACGATGGTAGCAGTCACAGAGGTCTAGACATAGCATGATTCTGAATCAGCATTCTGCCTTCAGAAATTGTTAAAAAAAAACATTCCCAAGAACAAAATCTGTGTACAAAACCAACAGATGAACAGATAAACAAATCAATCGGGGTTGTTTACTAATACACTGCAGTTTGTTGCTCATGGAATAAATTAAAAAAAAATATTACATGATCCCCAGCACAAAATGTTTAATGTTTAATATCAATTAACAGTAAATGTTTAACTTAGTGTATTCAAACAGTAAACCAAAAACATATAATTATCCACAATTTAAATGGAATTATGATCTATACTTTCCATTTAACCTTTTAAATAATTGATATCTGAGTATGGAAGGAAGAAGGCAGTTTCTTGTCAATAGGCTTAAAATTGTGTTTCTTTTGCTTTAAGACATGATTAAGACTATAAATTTTATGTGCATTATGTGCATTTCAATAAAGCAGTACTCATTTTTAGGTTGCACAATTATAACGTATTAATCAAGAGACCTTTGTTTACTGTAGCTTTTTAAAGTAAAATTGATTTTACACCTAATAACTAACCTTTTAATTTAAAAACATGTATTTTACAATGCATTAATTTAATATGAGAATGATTTTTATTTTAACTGTTAAGATGGCACACTATGAAATATTGTTTTACTGCTTTACATATTTTAGTATTTTAGATATTTAGGTATGAATTCTTGTCAATGTTTACAAAGCATTACGTTTTTATTCACACACATTACTAAAAAATAAACAAAATTGTTATTATCACAATAATAACAGTTCAATAAAACATAGCACAGATAATTACATATACTGTATATGGTACTTTTATTAGATACTGATATACAGTATTCATCCACTTGACAGTAACAGTGATCCTACAATTTTGTCAGTTAAATTACAATCTCTATTAGGGATTTACCACTTAAAAAGGATTTAAGGGATTTATAGAGCTCTTAAAGGGGATTTTGATTAATTGCCCTCTGGAAGTAGATTTGGGGGCAAAGTAACAATGGGGCCACTGCTAGAGGCTGCTAAAAACAGCTACTAAAACTTGTAATTAGTCCTTACTTGTTGTAAATGTTGTAAATAGTTCAATTGTAATTGTAATTCAATGGAGTTTTTTTTTATTTTCATGTGAACTGATGATATACAACTCCTTGAAAAAGTATTCAGAGCCTTGCACAGTTTTCACATTTTGTCGCTTTGAAGATTGTACCTTGAAGTAGGAATTCATATTTGTTATACACACAACCTGTGCCACACAAAGTTAAAAAAAAGAAAAGAGTAAATAGATAATGTGAAAGGAATTGGAAACGTAATGATTGAATAATTAATAAAAAAATTCTATTGCAATCTAAATTAATTTTAGATTTAGACAAGCCACACAAATGATTGATTTCTGTTTTCTGTATTGAGTACAATAAGTAAATCAGAGAGAAACTCATGGAAAAAAATATAAGTCTCCATATATCCTTATGAGGAGAGTCTACTCAATAATCAAGAAATGGAATGTGCATTGTACCACTCAGATATGGCCTAGATCAGGCTGTTCCTCCAAACTGAGCAGCTGGGCAAGGAGAAAACTCATGAGGAATACCACTCTCAGGCCAACAACAACTTTGAAAGAACTGTAGAGTTCAATGGCTTTGAGTTGGAGAAAATGTGGATCAGTTAAAAATATGTAGAACAATACTAAAAATAAGTCATCTCAAAATCCATGTGGAGTTTGCAACTATCCACCTGAGTTATACTGCAAAAATGTGGCAAAATATGTTGTGGAAAGATGAGACCAAATTATAACTTTTTGGTCTAAATGCCAAGTGTTACATTTGGCACAGTCCTAGCAAAGCGCATCTCCCACTCACATAACATAAGTCTGAATACATATGCAATCAAAATATTTCCATTTTTCTCCTTAGGTTGTGCTGACATTTACTTTAACTTAGCCTTAGAAGTCTTCAGTTTGAACTTTTCGGGTACTGAATAAAATATAACATTAAAAAAATGTGTGCGCAAGATTTTTCAAGATAATTTCATAAAATTATAGCATTTCACTGAATACTTTTGCAAGGTGCTGTATACGATGCAAGTTTCACAGTAAGGAGTTCAGTTTGCAGTATTGTTTAATAAAGGTAGTTAAATAAACCAGTAGTGGTGGTAACTACTTTGCTTATAAGTCTAATTTTGTTATGTAATTTGTTAATTGGGAGAAATATTTTGTTTCACATGTAATAATACCTGGAGGCACCCTAGACCTCTTTACTCATCTTAGTTTATGTTTCATTTGTCATAGTCCTCAAACAACCCTGAAGTGGGCTTCTTTCTCAGGATAAAAAAGTAACAGCATCCTATTTAAATCTGCTATTTACTCTATGCAATCCAACTGAAATTTTAAAACCAGGAAAACCATAACTGGAGCTTAAGGAGGAAGGCTAATTTTTAAACCAAATGATTTGCTTTAGCAGTATAACTAGGAGGCTCTTATTATATTGGCTGAAGAGATTTCAGGAGGCAGCTGGCCAGTTTTTTTTCCCTTTTTGATTTTTATGTGGCTATGCAACAATCTACTAGAGAAGGCTATGGACTTCATGAGCTGTCAATAAAACTTTTCACCAGTTTGTGTCTAGCAGTTTGCTTAGAGAATCTCATGTCTCTATTTTATTTCTTGTTTTCAGCATAGATAGATGCTCTTCAGATGCAAACATTTAATTACTTAACCAGAGACAGTAATCAGGGACACTTCTGCTCCTAATTTCAGACAAACATACCAGACTAGGTTAGAGTGAAGAGCTGCATCAACATCCAAGTGTCACAGAAACACTTTTTTATAGGTTAATTCCTCTTAATGAAAAGTTATAAAAAAAAGGAAAAATGTTTTGGTTGTGGAGCTTCTTCAAAGGTCTAGGATAGAGAGGAATACTGTATGAGGCAAAGGAGTGAGGAAGAGTAAGAAAGAGAATGTAAAAATGAGTAGGGTGATGAAAGGGGGCTATAAAGATGGACATATACTGTAGATGACAAAAACCACAGAAACTGTGGAAGACAGCAGTGTGTAAATGAATAAAAAGATTAGAAAGAGATTAGCTGGCCATTGCGTGCTTGGGGAATGTGTGAACCAATTTTAGGGGACTCTTGGCTGCAACAGAAGCCACTGTATGAAATGGAAATACATATCTTATAGTAAATTTATACAATACAATTGCCAGTTCTTGCCATTTCAAGATCACCCAAAGGACACCATGCTTGTACAGAAATTTCATTTATTACATCTCTGGCAGACAGAGCCCTGCTATTTATATTGGAGAAACAGAAAGAACACTGGATGACTGTCTCCATCCTTCCAAAGTGATGAAAAGACTCCAATACCAGAAAGTCATCAGGAGACAAAATGTTCTTTACAGCTGGTTCACACAGTCCCCTAGCAGCACTCAACTAATCTTGTTATAATTTTTCAATTCATTTATCCTCCTTTTCAACTCCCTCTAACAATTCTCCCACTTTCTTTCCTGTCTTCCCTGCCCCACCCATTGGCCTTAAGTCCCTGCCGTCTCCCTCCCCGATGCACGTGAAGAAGCTCCCATGACAAACCATTTTTTATTTTTTCTCATTACTTTTCAGCATTGAATTAACCCCTTAATTGATACAACTGAAGAAGTAAAAGTCATCAAAAATAATATGTAGAGTAAGTCTCAACATTATTTCATTAAAAAAGTCAAGTTCTCTGTCTTTTGTGTAAAGGGCAAAGTGAAATCCAGTTGATTTGAATGATGAAAAACATGGAAACATTTCTGTTCTTAAATAGAAATAAATTATGAAGACAGATAAGAAAATAATATATTCTAGTATTAACAAATATCAAAATTCTAAAATTTTACTTGAAACATTGGAAACGGATCTGTGCTGTGACATTTTCCAGAATGTATCACTGTAAGAACTCATTTTTATTTTAATGCTGAAAACAACAAGACACTTAGACAACACAGCACATACTGTATAAGCCACTGAAAATTCCAGCAACAGTTCTAGTAATTTTAGAAGAAGCTTCAGTACTTACTGTAGTCTTACAGTGGGTTCAAGCTTCACTTAAAATCTTTACATTAACACAATTAAAAGCCACATTGGAAAGTTAAATAATTTTACATTTTTCATTATTATTATTTATTTCTTTAAATGCAGATGTAGCTATCACTGCTGTGCCACTTTTTATGTAATCCACAGTGATATCTTCTAAACACAAGGTACAAATGTGCCTTTAAGTTAAATTTTCTCTGATCACCATCTCAAAATTAGTTGCTTGAATTTTCAATTGGAGACATTTCTGGAGTGTAAAGATGTCTTTTTTGATATGATCTAAATGGTATGAGCCATGGAAGTTCTCAAATTGAATGCTAATTAAAATCAGTCGAGGGGGTAGTTCTATGTGCTTAATGTATTAATTTTAATTCTAGAGACATATTTATCATCATTATCACAATATGTTACTGTCACCATTATTTAAGATCTATTTTCATATAATAATTATAAAACAATTTTTTTAATCACCAGCACGCTGATCCACCCCGTCTACTTTGAGACAGCAGTTCAGGTGACATTTTAATATCCCACTGAAATATGGGGATATTATTGCATTGATGTGTACCTCTGCTAAGATAACACACAATGCATTCAGGGAAAAACCTTTGCTCTTTGTGCTGGTCGTCCAGACAGTAGTTAACAAATGCGTGGTAAATGTAATGAAGTTACACCTACTTAATCTCTTGAGAGAAGAGTATTTACTTAAATCAGATTTAACCGCTGATTCATAGGATGGTGGTAAATGGGAGAGGCTCTGGAAGGATCTGGAGAAAGACAAGTCATAGGGCTCCGTGGCCGAGGTAAGAATGCTGTTCATCCGAGGCTTTTCTGTGGGAAAACAGAAGAATTTGCCTTTATACACTATGTTGAAAATCACTTCACACAGTAGAAGTTGTAATGCAGAAAAAATCAAATGCTCAAGTAATAACAGATTTCAAAACAACACATATTTGGAACACAGGCTAGAACTAATTTTGTAAGATGAGATGTTTTCATTGTTGGCATTGTTGCCTCAAAGCACTAGGGCCCTGGATTCATTTCTTGGGGTGCTATCTATGTGAACTTTATGTCTTCTCCCTGTTTTTGTGTGGGTTTCTTCTACGGGCTCAGGTCTCCTTTCACAATCCAAAGACATACTGGTAAGTTAATGGGCTTCTGAGAATATCTACCTTTGTGTGGGTATGTGCATGTCTGTGTTTGTGTCTGTGTCCACACTCTGATGGACTGGCATCCCATCCAGGGTGTATCCTGCTTTGCACCTGTTGCGTGCTGGGATAGGCTCTGGCTCCCCCACAACCCTGTATTGGATAAAGTGGTTACAAAATGGATGGATGGAGATGTTCTCTTTGGCATAAAACTGAAAGCTGATACCATCCTCATGTGTTTTGTTTTGTAATTTTGTCATTTTTTCAAACAATGTCTGGGTTAATATGCAAAAATAATTATTGCTTTAATCTGTTCACATGAAGTTGTCTTAGAAGACAAACTGGGTCCATTGAAATGCAGAAGAAATACATTGCTTGCATAAGAATATATCTACATATATAGAATATATATTACAATATAAAAATGGGTCATAGATGGGGGACTGTAATGTTTTATGGTAAGGTCAATAAATATATTAAGCATTTACAATAATATGGCTGTGTTAAAATGTTAAGTACAGCATATCGTGACCATGTAGGACAGTGATTTTTACTCAGTGAATGTGTTCTCCCTGATTTACCCCAAAAGTTGTCAAAAAGCTTTATAAATGTTCTATTTATGGTCATTAAATTTAAAGTAAATTAAATATAGTAAAGTTTTGTGGAATGTTAATAACACATACATATACGAACTATTTATCTCATCACCACTGAACATCTACAGATGCAGAAACCCTATTAAACCTTCACTTATCTAGTTTTATCTCAGCATGGGATGTGTCATACAGTATGTATAGGAACAAGTAATAGGTTTATTCCATGCTGAAAAAAAGAAGCATGTTCACACACCTGAAGAAGGCTCCACGGCCGAAACGTTGTGTTCTCTTTCTTCTTTTTTTCAGCATGGAATAAACCTATTACTTGTTCTTTTGCAGCCTACGCATGCTGACGCAGCTACCCACCTGAACTAATACAGTATGTATGCTGCATGAAATATCAATAGCATAAGTCTTCATGTACTACATCAGTAGTTATAAACCAGGGGTTCCAAAAGAAAAAAAAATAAATTAGAGCATGTGTAAAATCTGTGTAAATCTGTGTCAGAGGTGGATTTTTACCTGAAGTGTAGGAGCATTAGTAATAATAACTAAAGATCTCTGTTTTGTTGTGTATATGTTGGGGATCATTAAAGAGGAAGATTTCTTGAACTCCAGTGAAAAAAAGGTTGAGAAATTTTAATCTATACAGTGGGTGTTTATATAAGCCATGAGAGTAAGACTTATAATCAAAGGTCATAACTCATCATAACTTATAATCTTTATGAATGGCATGAAATGTACATAATGACTCTCAAAACCCATATGTGAGATCAAGTTAAAATTCAAGTTTATAATTCTGCACGAATAGTGATTATGGTTCTATAAAATCTACAGGACTTTATTTTGCAAAAAAGCTAATTTGGTTAGCCTGTACAAGAATCTCTGCAACAAGCACATATGAGAAATACAAATACATTGGATTGAAATATTTGTAGTTCAGAATAAAGCTTCTGTTAGAAATTGTTAATGTGGGTATAAAGCCACCAAAATAAATGTAATATACTGTAAATAAACACACTTAAAATGGTATAGTATTTTACAGTATACCATTGCAGAACTGACGTATCAAATTCACATTGGCAGCCGTAAGAGCACCAAAAGTACGTTTATTTGGAATCCTCAAGTCTGCCATGTATCACCATGGATTTAATTTTAAATCACACCTGAAAAATGTTTCTAACCTTTTTAATATTTACTGTAGGGAGAGCTACTCATTTCAAATATTTATACAAAAATACAGCAATAGTTGTAATATCTTTGCTGCTGAAGACTCACAAACCCCAAGTGTGTCTCTTGTTGTTGCTGCCATAAAAAATGATCAAATGTTTGTTTTTTTGCTAATAATTTAAGTATGACACCCCTTTTTATATACAGTATGTAATATTTCACTAGTCTTCTTGCATTGTAAATTGTACATTCCATTGTCTCAACACTATCGAGAGAAACTGGAGTTTCTAAACTTCTAATAAACCCTGCCAGTGTTTATTTATTTTTGATTTGCCATGACATATTTAATTAGAATCAGGAAAATTCTTGACAAAAACCAGCAATGGTACGAGGCACCATGCCATTGTTTTTCAGATTCAGATTTGTTTTGAGATATGCAGTTGTCATGGAAGAGAATGACTTGAGGAGAAAGAACTGGGCTGCTGTATGGAGCTCTGATGCTGTGCAGACCTCAATGGTATTTTAAAAATAGGGTAGGTAGCAGGGAGGAAAGGCAGAATGCCAAATTGGAAATATAACACTGTGGAAGCATTAAGTGAAAAAGAATAAGATATGGTCTGACGCTGTTTCTCTCTGCCTGATGCATTAGGTTATGCAGAGAAAGACTTTCCTCACTTCAGCTGAGAGCTGCTTATCAATATTTGTTTTGTGTAATCTTCAAAAACCCCAGGACTGAGAGAGAAAATAAAGAACAGCCTGACTTTCATAAACTATTGTATATCATTCTGCGAAATGCAAGTGTTGCATTACTTACCATAACTTGCCATTCAATTTTTCGATTAATCTTAAATTAAAAAAGCATAAACAATTGAATATATGCCTTATGCTTTGACATTGCCTTACATAAGGAATGTAAGGCATAGAAAAATTAAAATCTAAAATCATGACCACATCAATCATGTTTTTATGTTAATTATGCAGCCTGCCTTTTAAGTTAGCATATTGGTTAGTGAATATTCACTTGATACCTTACTGGATATTAAATTATGTCAGACAATGACTAATTCTATTGTTGGATATTAAAATAAAATAAACCTGCATGAGTTAAGCAATCCAAAAGCAAAACATTGCCTTCAGAAGAAATGGAGAAAGAATACCCATCAGATGTATTCTAATTCATTTTTAAATGAATGAAATCAATTTACTGCTATTGTAATATGGTGTGAAATTTAAGAATAGATTTGCTACATGCTATGGTAATATGCGAAACCTACAGCCTTTTGCCTTTTTGAAACCACCAGCAAAGCAGTGATCTCTGCTTCTTACTTTACACTGCTGGGTCACCTTCAAAGCAGGTTTTATTGCTATTTTGTTAATGCAGTGCTTCAAAAGTGCTGTGTTCCAGGTCTTGGAATCAGACATGAAAGAGCTAACTACTAAGGCCTTCAACTTTCAGTACTATAATTGAATTAGTTCGTGATTCCAGGATCTGCCATACTAATATGAAGATACTTAAGACTCTTTAACAGACTAAAGGAGTTTTTTTCCAGTTTTTTATATTTCATTAGAATATACCCCTATGTGTATAAGGTTGAATTAACAAACCTTCATTTATTTTGGTTCTTAATTTTGCCACAGATTGTTAGAGCTTTTGTAAGTTCTTAAGAGCTGTGGATTCAAGCATCTCCTAGCAACCCCAAAGCAAAAAGGTTTTTACATCAAAATCACACACAAGATTACGTAGTGAAAATTATATACAGTAGCATCTTTTCATTCCCTCAATTAGTGTAGACACCTAACTAAATGTAGGAAAAGTTGGAGAGAACCTTGTGATAGGTGACTCATGTTCTCTCTGTTAGCTTAATGCTACAGAAACTCCAACCCAATAAGCCACTAGGCTCAAGTGCAGACATTTTACCATGGCTAGAGAATAACAGGATTCTTTCAACTGATTTACTAAAAGTGCTCTTGGTTGAAAACAAATTGCTTTTCACATTGATTCCCAGAAAACAGACTACTTAAAGTCTGTTGTCATGACCTTTGACCCCAGATATTGCACCATCAGTTAAGAAACACTTAATAAAACAAAAGAGATGGAAATGTACAATTGTCCTGATTACAACGACCAATTTACAATCTTCAAATTAAGCTACTATTTTTATTTGTTTAAAAGATAAACACCAGCTTTAATCTTTGTTGTGGTAATATGTTACTGACTCATCTCTGTTTTCTAGACAAAAAGGCATTAAACTTTTAAAAGTTTTAAAATGTTTAAGTGCCATGTAAAAATATTAGAAATAATTTAGCAATCACTTTATACAGTAAACAATATACAGTTGGACACTTGAGTGCATTAAGCATTAAAAAAATAAAAAGGTGTTTTGTAATCCTGTACTGTATATGTTGTTAGTATTACTAACCTAAAATGTATCATTTTCATTTTTTCATGCTGACAAAGATGTGCTCTCTAAAACAAGAAAGAAAGGTCTACTAAAGCAGAAATGGATACAGATGTGACTGTGTAATATTTTTTTCTGATTGAAATGTATGCATTCTCTTGTGGTAGTAAGAGAGTAAACCATCGAAAGTGAACCAAAGTTTTTACATTGAATGATAATGTGGTGCTGATATGAATGGTTTGTCATACTAACATGACCTCTTTTTCATTCAAGTGTGAATACAGTAAGCAATGTGTATTATTAATTATTTGTTTGATGCTCTACATGATGCTTGATGCTTTACTTGATGCTTTTGTTTGATTCTTTACGTGAAGCTATCTCACATAAATACTTCACACAATCTACAGTACCCTGCCTGGATTTTGCGCCTACAGTACTTATCCACTACTACACACTGTTGTCTGTATTTTCATTCCTTTGAGAATGTTTTACGCTTGTCTATGTATCATTTAAACATTATTTATGTATACCATTATTTCATGTTAAAAATGTATGTGTAATGTTTGCTGTAAAATCAAGCACAGGTCTAATAATGCTACTTTAAACTTACTTTTATATGTGACAAGTCAATCATTTTATGTTTTGTAATATTATTATTAAGAAATATATTAATTAAAATATTTCAAATATAATCATGGAATACTTGTCAACAAGAAGAGTTAGCTCTTAACTTTCTCAAATAAGTAATTTGTCTTTGTACAATTTACATCCATTTTTCACTTTCTGTGAAAAATAAACAACCATTAAATGTGAAAGTGATACCAATCCCCATTCTAAAAACACTTTCTATGTTCTTTTACCTATTGACTTTGGAAACAGGTTTTCTAAAAAAATGAATCCTTGCATATATGTTTATATAGTGTTCTGTATTGCTTTTGAAAGGTAGAGAAAAGTTATGACAAAGTATGAAACCATGCAACATATTGCAAATATCACAAAAGTGAAATACAGTATAGCTAAAATAGGTCCAATGGTTAAAATGTTTAACATATTTTTACAATATTTTCTTACTATTATTTCCTGAAAATTGAAAACTAAAATTGAAGTAAAAGTTTCATAAGTATACATGTTATATTTCTTACATTAAAACTAAGAGTTAGAAAATTCTGAAAGTAATGAAAATAGTTTATTTTCCAAATTCTTATATTTGGAAAGTGTTAAGACACTTTTTTCTTACCAAACACATTTTGTCAAGTCAAATACAATTTTAATAATGCTGTGTTTTACACATAATACCTTTTCTACAGTATAATCTTTTACCTCTATTATTGTCAGCTTTATCTCCTTACCATTTTTAGGTGTCTGGGTTGGGCTAGTAAGCCCCAGATGGTTATAGTTGTGTTGATGATTACCTGTAAGAAAAGCAGACAAAGTGACATTATTGGACAATGTAAAACGACAGTAGTAATAACTCTTATTAAGGAGTGGAGTTTCTATCTTCTATTTCGTTTTTCTGTACAAGCATATTTTTATCTTCTTGTATACAGTATTTCTATTTTTCACCACATTTTAAAACCTATAGACAATGGTGGGCTAATTCTGTCCTAACATTGTACAGCAGCTCGAAGACCAACTTAAGAAAGAGTGTCTGATGACAAATATCATGACTTTCTAGAACAGGGGTCCAGATAATACTAGTGCAGCCTCCTTACATTTTCATAAGGTGGGGATTTGTCCTGGCAGCCAAGAACTCATCACCGTCTCCTTGCTACCCTTTTCACAAAATATACACTGGGAAAAGTTTGTTTCACACAACTGCTGTTTTTACTCACTTGTAGATGTCTAAGATCTTGTTTGCTTTTTCTTTTTGGCAACTTGATGCACTTCTTTAGTTACGTTACAGTACAAGATATTATGATCAGTCCTTTGGGGTTTGAAAGTATTCCAAAAATGAAGAAGGGTACCCCTGTTTTAGAGAGATGACATTGGGTTTGCATAGAGTATTCACACCTTTAGCAAGTGTGAATGCAGCACAAAGTCAAAGAAATCAATTACTAAATAGGGAAAAAAAACATCAAAACTGTTACAGACAAAAAGGACGGCACTTGTTAATTTAAAACCATACATGAATATGTGGAACTGGGTGGAAAATAATGTATATAAAACACTACAACAGCATATACATTATTCACAGCTTCTTTTGGAATGTATGAGTCTGTCTTAAATGAACACTAAGATACATTATTTAAAGCAGGAGTAGGATCATCTGCTTCACGCTGTTTTTTGACAAACATTTAATTATGATCCCAAAACAATAGTGCTATGAAATGCCCCATAACATACGATCCAGTTTTATTTTTCATTGTAAGCATTGGCTTTATTGTAGCCTAGCAATTAATCCAATACCTTAAAAAAGTCTAACATGTCTGAATGTTTTCAGGTCTGTAACCAAAATTAGATAAAGGGAACCTGAGTAAACACATTTTTTTACTTATTTCATTTATTTAATGAACAAAGTTATTCAACACCAACTGGCACTGTGTGAAATTGTGTAATTGTGTAATTGCCCCCTTAGTTAAATCAACCCAAGAGGTAATTTAGAGTCAGCTGATTGAATACAGCCAGGCTTGATTACAGCCAGCCCTGCTCAATATAAACCTCACTTATTTTGACCCTTACCATCAGAGTCAAGTTGCCAGCACAAAGATTCAACAAGCACATTATGGCACAATCAAAGGAAATTTATGAAGAGAGAAGAAAAAAGTTGTTGATATCTATCAGTCTGGAAAGGATTACAAAAGCCATTTCTAAGGCTCTGGGACTCCACCAAACCACAGTGAGAGCTTTCCAAATGGAGAACACTGGAACAGTAGTGAATCTTCTCAAAATTTCTCCCAATGGTGCAGTGTAAAAATCACCCAGGAAGTCACAAAGGATCCTAAAATAACATCCAAAGAACTACAGGCTTCTCTTGCCTCAGCTAAGGTCAGTGTTCATGACTCCGCAATCAGAAAGAGACTAGGCTAAAATGGGCTCCGTGGGAGAGTAGCAAGGCAGAAACCACTTCTAACCAAGAAGAACATAAATGTTTGTCTCTTGCCAAGAAGTACCTGGATGATTCCCAAGCCTTTTGGGAGAATGTTCTATGGATAGATTAATCAAAAGTTTAACTTTTTGGACGACATGGGTCCCATTATGTCTGGCATAAAGCAAACACAGTAAGAACATCATACCAACAGTCAAACATGGTGGTGGTAGTGTGATGGAGTGGGGATGTTTTGCTGCCTCAGGACCTAGATGAATTGCCATAATTGAAGGAACCATGAATTCTGCTCTGTATCAGAAAATTCTTAGGGAGAATGTCAGGTCATCCGTCCATGAGCTGAACTGAAGTGTAGACAAGATAATGATCCAAAACACAAAACCAAGTCCACATCAGAATGGCTGAAAAGAAGCAAAATTAAAGTTTTGGAGTGGCCTAGTCATAGCCCAAACCTAAACCCAATAGAAATACTGTGGCAGGACCTGAAACGAGCAGTTCATGCTCGAAGACCTACCAATGTTTCTGAATTAAAACAATTCTGTGAGGATGAGTGTGCTAAAATTCCTCCACAATGATGTGAAAGAACTACAGGAAACGTTTGGTTGCAGTCATTGCAGGTAAAGGTGGTGCAACCAGTTATTAATTACTTTTTCACACAGGGAATATGGGTGTTGGATAATTTTGTTTAATAAATAAATGAAATAATAATAATAAAACAGTGTTATTTGTTCACTCAGGTTCCCTTTATCTAATACTAGATTTTGTCTAAAGATCTGAAAACATCCAGTGACAAATATGCAATAATAGAGGAAATCAAAGAAAAAATACTTTTTCACGGCACTGTTTCAATCTAGTGAGTTTACTTAATCAGATCGTCTTGCATCTAAAATGCAAATCCCAGCTCTAAATCCCCTTAAATTACATAATTAAATATTGATACCAAAGCTCAGACAGTACGACCCTGTTTTATTAGTTCATTGCATTTCTAAAGGCACATTAAATCCCAGCTATTCTGAGCCAACCCAGAATCCAGTGAAAAAAATTATGATAAATTAAGTAGAGTGCTGTAGTGCGTTAATTTGGACTCTGTAGTTGAGGTGTTTAAAAATGCATTGAGTTCACTGGTTTCACATCAATTTTGATCAGTCATTTATCCCTGAGGTGTGAGAGCCTTTAGCCACAAGACAATGTTTACAGTGACTCAAGCAAGGTGGACTTGGTTCTTTTTTATTTTTCATAGAGTAATGCAGCATTCAGACTCCTAAAAGTGCAGATGCTATACTTCAAGAATATTACAAATCTTTAATTTTACAAAAATGGAGAGATATTGGTATACCTAAATTCTTTAAATATATATCCAGATATATACAGTATATTGTGGATATTCTCATTTACCTTTAATGAAACTTAAAAATGTCTGTATATTGACCACATTGCTGTCATGTGCATTCTTAACCTCTCTGCAAGCTTGCAGATGTGTTCTACTGAGAAGAGGTTAAAAAATTAAAGATAATTAAGAGATGCGAAGATACTAATACAAGGTTTAAATAACCCAACATGAGACAAATCTTGATTTATTCTTGATTATTTGAATAGCTCAGACATTCTGACCAAATGCTATTAAGAAAATATTTTATTTCTATGTAGGCAGACTAAAACTCAAAAGAAGCACTGCCTAGAACTATTATGATATAATTATATCTCTGAATCACAGTTTTTCATGACTTAATCTTGTAATTTCAAAATGCACTATACTGAGACATTTAACACCAAATGACCATAATTTCATAAAGGTCACGTAAATTTATTGTGAAAATCGTAAACTCTGTATTTCAGTAAGCACCATTGCCCAGTTTGTTTCATCCAGGAACCAATTAGTGCCATTGAAAAAGCTTAGGTTACATGAACTCAATTAAAGTGTTTTTTGCAGAGTACATCTATATGCAATATATACATTTTATGATATTTGACGCTGCTGGGCTGGATTATTAAATTGTTGTAATTCATCTCAGGCTTTGTAGGATTCAATTGGAGAGTGATTGTTTAGATGGACAGGAAAAAATCAGACATGTCAAACAATTGTCTCTCTCTGCTCTCTCAGGAGCTGTGAAAGAAATGCAGCAGAGACAAGATAAGTGTTAGCTCCCTGTCAAACTCGCTGCTGAAAAGAAATCTTTACAGTATGTCTGGTCTAATGCTCTAACAAGCTTCAGCCACATGAATAGCCCCATAACAAACTTCAGAAAACCCACAAAGGAAATTACAGTGCTCAAAGAGTACAGTGCTATTGCCTTGCAGAGAAACTCAATTTTGTCTCAGACATTTTGTTTTATCTCTTTTACTGAATACATTTACATTGAAACAACTATATTTTTTTCCCATTGTATGTCACAAATACTTTTTTTAGAATGTTGCTTTCAGACACATTCTTTTATACCCATATAGCGTACTTTAAGGTACAATATGAGACTCAACAGTGATGTCATAATAAGGAAGAGCTTCCTAAGAGCTACAAAGAAGATACTCAGTGGAATTAAGTTTCAATAGGTGATGAATTATTTTATCTTACTCATATTAATGTTTGCCACTGTATACCATTTATAGTGTAAGCTTCACATAAACTACTGTTAATTAATGTAATATTTGACTTTGAATCTAAAGTTTTTTATTTCAAGTTTTGAATTTGTCACTTAAATATCTAATACTTTGCATCTGAACACTCAGAATGCATTATTCGTTTTTGTTTGCTTCCTGAAAGCTAATAGATTCTGATGAGTTAAGTCTGAAAATTAAAGATTCAGAAAATACAAGTGTTGGATTCAGTAATCATTGCCCTTTTTGGATTCATATAAAACAGCACACAAGACCTTGGTCCCCAGTTTGGCCAGATACAATGCTTTTAGTTGGTTTTGGATTGAAATAATTGAATAAAATGTGCAAAGAGATGCTAATTATAATATTACGTAGATAGATTCCTTGTTACCCAGCCACATGACACAAATAATGCAAACAACATTTGATGTTTACATAAACCTAGAGCAAACACAGGTGTAATTAATAAAAAGTGACTCACTCACATTTCTTACTCAAATTGTAAGAGTATGGTTGAGAAAACTTATGTTCTGAGAATAAAAGTGGGTGAAGGTAGAATCTGTTTTTTCAACCACAATATTTATTAAAGCAAAGACAAAATGGAGCATTTGAGGATTTTCATCTAAAACCTAGAAAGCCAGATAATCCTTGAAATGTAGATATCATCGATTACAATAATTCTTTCAAACAGGACCTCAGTTATCCCCTGCCCATTTCTGCTGAACACTTATCTCTGTATATGCCTTAGTAAGCAATCACTACCAGACATATAGCTGATCTTTAAAAGCAGCAAAGTCCAGCTGTAAGAGACCATACATATCCAACAATCAAAACATACACCTGTATGTAAAATCTCTAATATCTCAAATCTCCAATTATAATATTACAATAAATCCTACACTCTGTCCACACTACTCACTCACACTGTGGCGTTAGCATCCTGTTAGTCTATCTCAGAGGTGTGTCATAAGGTCCTGAGCCAAAATGGCAGCCATGATTTTTTCACACCAAAATGAAGCAAGTCTGAAGAAAACTACTGCAGTTCAAGTAAGACTTTTTAGTTCTAAGATATTTCTGTTTAAAATTCTCTTTACTTAGATATTAACATACTGTACTCTAACTCATAGCATAATACAGTTGCTAACACACATTTCCATTATGATACCAAGTCTTGCTGAGCAACTCTGACAACAAATTAAACCATTTATTTTTTTCCTGCTACAGGTTTTACACAGAAAGCTGGATCCCCTTCACAAAAACAGGTAAGCTACATTTCATTTTGTCTTTTGTATCCAGTCTATTTGGATAGTACAGTGTCTGTAAGCCAGTATAATTATTTAATGTGAGGGATGTTGCTAACATTTAAATGGAGAAAGAGGGAGTAGGGGTCTTCTATTCACAGAATCTCAACAAAATAAAGCTTAATGCAATTTCTAGGTATATTTTAAAGTGTAATTACAACCCGAAGCTACTTTGTTTGAACATAAGTCCGATGTAACAACTAACAAGATTCTTGCTTGTATATTTATATGGTTTTAGTAGGCTCTTGAAAATTAAGTTAAGAAGAAAATAGAAATGTAAAATCAAAGAAAACAAGCAAAATGTGATGGTTATAGGATTTGTACTTCATTTCTTACTCCAGATTCCATATTAACGCCCAGCTACACAAAGCTTTATTTATGTTTGTTTACCAGCCTCTCCATTTTGTATTGTCAATAAATCATGGGAATGACACATATGATTATGCATTATAATAGACAGATGGTATTGCAATGATTCAATACTGTGACATTTATGTACCTATTTTGAAAAGTGCCATTTTTGCAAGAGCCACAGTTTAACAACAGAAATAAACCTTAAATAAGAAAAAGATAAAAAAGTGGAAGTAAAAAGACATGGACTATCAGTGCTGTCAATCTAATACAGCAGACCCTGGATATATTACTGTTTTTGGTGATTGGATGAGTTACCAAGTAGGCAGCTGAGAGACTAGATAAAGATGACTGACAGCAATTGAAATCCAAAAAGTGAAAGTCCTATGAAAGCCTTCTGAAAATAATTAGGAGCTAAGACTTGCAGTCCTTTTATGTATGATAAACACAAACTGGAAAGTGTCAGTTTTGAATTCCCTTTAAAAACGTAAACAAGGTCACCACTGAACATTTGCATGAACAGCTGTGTAGCCTACAGTAATCTGTTACCTTACGTCACCCACAGGAGTCATGAGAATCTGAATTAGTCGTGATGCACAAATGGTCTCTTAGATTTTCCAACAGGCAAGAAAAGTAGCAATATCAGAGGGTAATAAAACAAAGTGCATTAAAATTCTGTCAGACAGAAAATAATCACACATACAGTACACAAAAGCAGAAGTTTTTCTGGTCAGGCTTTTTCAGGTGCTCAGGGGCTTCTTAGCCGTTAGGACTTATACTATACTATAGGGAGTTTAGGGGATTAAAAATAGGACTGCTTTCAATCAATATGAATGTGGAAATATATACAGTACCCTGATGTCAAACAGAAAAGATTCTGATAACAACATAAGGCACATATAAGAATATGGTTTCATGTATGACTTCTTATTAAATAAAATACCACAAAAGACAAATGAGTTATCAAAATCTACTGCTAATCTTTTTTATGGTTCAGCCTTATAATTCTACATAGTATTTGCATTATATGGGTTTTCAAAAACAAAACAAATCAGGATGGTTAACCCAAGACAACCCTGTAATTCTGGCTGACATTAAAGTACTAGGAAAGATACATCATTCTAAGACCTGCATTTATAGATAATTAGAAAACTGAAGAGGTGGCAACTTAGCATGGCACTGTAAAATAAACACGTTTTGGATTTATAAATATAGGCATGAAGAACAGCTATGAAAATGTTTATGCAAACAAAAAGCTGATTGCATTCTGTAGGTGTTTGTGAACAAATCATTGAAACACCTACAGGGTGTTGCACTAGATACAAAGTTTTGAAAGGAGTAATGGATAAAGCAATAATCAGGAAACCTAGGGCTATTCAAAATGTAGACCTTTGATTAGACAATACTTATGTCAATTGCAGAAATGAAAACACTAGCTAGTAGTATACAATAATGATAAACATCTCTGAAGTGTAGTGTGGGTTTCATGTGCCTTACTGCATCTCAATGTTTTATGAGGGAAGACCTTGTTCTGCATTGTTAGGCCTATTAGCATTGTCCACTACCACTCTATTATTAATATCTGATCAATCACAAATAACAGAAAAGTGAAATCATAACCCCAGGGTAAAAAAAATAAAATTACAAGTATTGTTAAGTACAGGCTGTACAGTAAGTGATTCTTATCAAACCTGCCTCTTTTCAAACAGACCTTAATTCAGGCATATACAAAAATGGAAATTAAAGTTACTATCATTTGAAATGTAAATTATCATATTTACTCTGCCATGGGGTTTTCAGCAGTACAAGGGAATTCCCATTTCCTTTGTAAAATAAATACCAAAGATTGCTTATAATATGCTGACAAAGCACTTTCTATTAAAATTAGCATTATGTGCCTAAAATAATTCAACAACTCATATTTATTCATATGGTTTGTATTTTTTAAATCTGGGTCAGTATACTGTGTAGGCTACCCAAACACTCCAACCAAATCTCACTCTACAAGAATCTAAGAAATGTCATATGAAAGAATAAGCTATCAGATGCAATGCTACAACCAGGGTCTGGTCTAGTCTTCTGTTGATTGCTTCATACATCTCCACCAAAGCTAAGCCTTCATTTAAATAAGTGTCTAAAAAATAAACAAAAACATACTTAAAAAAAATGAAAATCCAGCTTGCTCAGGTCCTAAAACAGATAAGTAATTCTTCTGCTCTTTGCACATTTTGGGACAGATCTTTGTTGATGCACATATTGACCCATGAGAGAATGTATATCATTTCAATTGTGACTGTTTAGAGCACGTTAAAAAATGAGATAAGTCAGTCAGGATTTAAGGAAATGGAATTCAGGGATAAGAACTCAAATCTACGAAGGTTCATAACAAAGGATCTCTACTGCATTGACAAATGTTTCTGATGGATTTTTCTATTGCTAGTGTGACCTCCAGGAAGGTCAGCTCATTCCTCAGATGGCTCATTGAACAATGCAATGAACTATGACCTACAACCTGCTGCCAGGATGATTTGATGTTCATTGGAAAGCAAGAAACACAAGCACAAAGTGCAATTCTTAAGTGCCTGAAGGTTTACCTATTTGTTAAAGTGCATCTTATATCCAAAAAGTTATATCTTCCAAAACAAACATAATCATGCAGTCCAAACAATAATAGACACTAAACTAGGTAGTGTGTTTAGACTGTGTAGGCAAGAAGACTGAACTCGTGATCATACATTAGAGGGTGTGTGATATATTTCTTCAGTACTTCCACAATTTTTAATACTTTTATGGATTCAACTAAATTTTCATAACAGTTATGATTAACTTATTTAGTGACTTGAAAAATATTCAGACTCTTCCTAGGTGTCCCATTTTGTGAAATTACAAACTGATGGATACATTTTTTTTAAAACTTAATATTAAGTTCAAAATTTGAATGCTCAGACTAAAGACTTACAGAAAGATACAGTAAGTGTCAACAAAATCTAAAGAGGAAAAAAAGAGAAAATGTTCTATTGTCATTGTATATGTTGATTGTCAGCGTTCAGATCAGTGAACTCAATATTCGATGGAAGCACCTTTGGCAGCAATTACCCTAAAAGAGTGTAGTTACTGTAAAAGGCTGCAAGTTTCTACCAGCTTTGCACTCCAATTTGATACAATTTTTCGCAGCAGATCTGCCAAAGCTCTCTCAAGCTGCTTTGGAATCAAACAGCAATTTGTAGTTTTCACTTCCTTCCACATGCGATTCAAGTCAGGACGTTGATTGGGCCACACAGGAACAATCACTTTCTCATTCTTAAACCACTCCAGGTTTGGTTTTTTACTTTGTCCTAGTGAAAAGTAAATATTTGTCAATCTATGTTCCCATCAGTCTTGACTAGCTTCCCAGTCCCTATTGATGAGAAGCACACTTATAACCACAATGCTTGACAGTAGGGACAGTGGTGTCTGACTCACTATGTTGGGTTTGCATCAGATGTAATACCTTGCATTCAGACCAAAAAGTTTGTCTGACCACAAAACCTTTTGCCACATGTTTGCAGTATCACTTACATGCTTTATTGCAAACTCCATGATGGATTTGAGATGGATTTTTCACTCTACTTTGTGGAGTGACAGGGATGTTGTTGACCCATGGACATTTACTCCATTATTCTCAGCCACTGAACTCTGTAACTCTTAAAATCACTGTTGCCTAATGGTGGTATCCCTAACCATTTCACTCCTTGCCAGGCTATTCAGTTCAGAGAGACATTCTCATCTAGGCAAGTCTGGGTGCTTTCTGCTTCTTAATGATCAACTTCACAGATATATACAAGAGATATAAAGGGTGAAATGTTCTTCTACATTTTTATTTTTGGTCTGTGCCTTTCTATAGCTTTATGCCTGACACGTTTAGAAAGCTCCTTAGTCATCACAGTTGAATCTTTGCTGAACAAAAGGACCTTAGAAAGATACGTTATTTATTCTAAAATTATGTGAATCACTATTATTGCACACCGACAGAGGCCACTCAATTGTGAGTAATTTTGTGTACCTAAATTAATTTAGCTTTACTGCAGCAAAGGGTTTTAATACTTATGTAATCATAACTTTTCCATTTTACTTTTATATTAATTATGAAATTATATTATTTAACTTTTTTGGGGGGGAGGGGGGGTTGCTTTGAATATAGGGAGTAGGTTGAGTATATATGAATTGTGACTTAAGTGTCATGACTGCAAATTTTAAAGCAACAAAATGTGAAATCTATGCAAGGTTCTGATTTTTTTTAATTTTTCCCTTCAGGTCCAGTGTGTAACTACATGTTTACCCAAATATGAGAAGCACTTTTTTAATTCAAATGTCAGGGTGGTGTAATTGGCCTGGAGCTTATAATAAAAAAAAAACTAGAAATTGATCTGGTTGTCAACATATTTACCACATGAGTGCAGAACAGTGTTGAACTGTTTGTAAGTATTGTCTCTTGGGGATGGTTCCATTTGTTAATATTGGAGAAAGACTGTCCTAATAAACATGGTGCTCAACTGGGGGAAAAAAATAGGATCTGAACACTTGGCAGAGGTCTGGGGTTCTCTGGTTAAGTCAAGATGCATACCTTGTTTGTAAATATTGTTATTTGTATGTTGTATGTTGCTTACTGTCTGTACTGCATTATTAATAAACAAAAAAATAGTAACATACTGCCATTTTGCTTAGGTTGTTGTGGTGATCGAGTGATTTTATATTCATTTTTAGTTATCCAAAATGAACAAGAGATCACAGTACACTTTTAAATTCAAGAAGGAGGAGATCCTGTGTTCAGAACAGCATGGGAATCGTCAGGCTGAAAGGCAGTTTGGAGTGGATTCACAGTCAAAACGTATATTATAAAGTTTAAAGCCCTCAAGGTAGCCACACAGCTAAACATTCCAGTTCATGAATTCAGAGTGTCCCGTGCCTGGATAACATTTTCATGAGGAGGAATAGGTTTTATCATTGTGCTCTTGTCCTAATCATTTTGCCTTACACTAGGTAATGCTGCAAATCATTTTGCTTTAATCTCATCTATCCGAAGAATCCTCATATCCGTAACCCCTTCCCCCCATTTCTTCCAGATACGAGGGAGTTTGCTGTATTTTTTGCATTTTATCTTTTAATTTCCTCTCTTTTTTTTATTTAAATCCAAAAGAACATTTTTCAATTTTATCATTCCTTTTCAGAAAGGTAGCTTGTGTTTCGTAAAGTTCTTTTTTACAATTTCCACAGTCCAAATTTCTGGATGCTATTTATAATCAGGGGAAGCTTACATTTGGGTAAAAATGAAGTTAAAGAAGTTAAACACAACATTAATGTTTAGAGAAGCAAAATGATCTTCTACACAAACTGTATCACGATTGTTAACAAATGAATGATTATTAAAAATAGTTACCATTGACAATCAGCAGTAGATGTTCTTGTCGTAAAAAAATTTGTTTTCACCTCTTCATATATTATAGCAAACATTTAAGAAAATGATTTAATAAAATAGTTGTGGTTTTAACAAGCACCAGGAAAGGAAACAAGTATAATTAATTGTGTCAAAAAAACAACTAAAGATTTCTATCTGCCATTTGATATGAAATCTTTATTAAGGAGTAAAATAAAGATTCCTGCAATTTAAAGTTTAGCAACAGTTCACTTAAAAAAACCAAACTGTTCCTTTTTATTAGTTCCATTCCATTTGTTCATTTGACTTACTACTTTGGCTTCCTAGAAGAACAGGAACTTGAAGGTTCAGCTACAAATTAGTTGCATCAACGAGTTGCTAGCAAGGATAAGCACAGATATATCTGATGTCTTCTTTAATTATTAAGAAGTAACATCATTCATAGCTGCCTTTATCCTGGCCTTAGCAGGTCTCTTCGTGACTGAGGAGGTCACAGCATGGACTAAAAGCTCTGGAAGACAAAGATGTTGACAAAGGACTTTAGCAGTAGGACGTTAGCTCCAATCCAGGCTTCCACCAGTCCGGCAAAATTTGAGTGTTGGCCATGACCCAGTCTTTGTAATTCTTCATCATCTTGTTCAAAACCCCAGTACCCAAGGATTTGTTTCAGCCATCTGGTTTGCTCATCCATTACAAGACACAAATTCCTTAAAGCACACACAGGTACAAATCAGCCCGGATAATCACTGAGCTACTGTAGGTTTAATATGCATGCCTACCGCAATGTGACTGCAACTGCACCGGCCACTGCAGGTCTCCTAGAAGACAGAATCAGGCAAAATGGGTAGATTGGAGTTCAACTTGCTATAAGAAAATAAACCATTTAGAAATGATGCCCGTGAGGGTATGACACTATTTTGTCTTTTAGCATATTTCTTTTTAATTTTACTCAAAATCATTTAATTTTATTTCTTCTAGGTTACGTTTCACCCTTTTAACGTGAATCAAAGAACAGCTGCTTTGTATCAGATGGAATGCTGAAGTATAGTTTGTTCATACTGTAGGCATCACACAAACTGGCAAATTGGGAACTGCTACTGTGAAACCCTTGTCCCTTTAGGTTACAGACAACAGATGTAATTGCTACAATACCATTCAGTTATTGAGTGCTAAAGGGCTAATATAAAGCCTTTCAACCTATTTTAGAATTATCTGATCTGAGACTTTGGAGATGGTCAAAAGAGAAAAAAGAGCCATTATATGGCATGCATTTTTGTCTTTTCCACAAAGTTATTAAAAACCATTTTGTAGGCACAATTATTAACATTACATAATTATTTCTTGAACATCATATTCCACAGTTTTAACTCAACATTTTGTTCAAGGGACGTCAGGCTTTGTAAATATTCAGCAAACTGTAACAGCTATGCTCCTCTAATAGGTTTTTAATTATGAAGCAGAAGTTATGTGTATAGTGACAATTAGCCAGACAAATGTTTTAAACAAGAACTAAACATGCATTCATGTTGATATATAATTAGTTTCATTTCTTTTATTAAAATATGGTGTTCTTCACTATGCTCTTTCCATATCTGACAGAAAAGAAAATAGAGGAAGCCAACACAATTGTTAATTAAGCAAACCTTTTGGATGCTATTTAAATCTTCCCGAAGACAGCGTTTTTTAAGAATGATGTTAATTAATACGTTTGTTTATATATGTATTATTATTACATGGTATGGTAATAATAACCAGACGTAGTCATATGCAATTGTAACATATTATGTAAACCTGTACATATAAATCTGACAGCAGAAGCTAGTACACTGGCACTTAAAATGCTTGAAAGATCTGCCTACATAGAAATAAAAAGAAAACATATTTAAAATGGAATAACAAGAGTAAACAGCTGAACATTAAGATAAATAAGCACTAGTCATCATACAACATGCTTTTCAAAAGAAAGGCAGGAATTCACTGAGGGTTACATTGATGCCATTAATCCAAGAATGACAAAGTCAGTTTATAACTGTGAACAAAGGTTCCTAGGGTGAATAACTTTGATCTGTCTCTATTGATTATGTATCTGCTTTTTTTCTAACGTCTTTTAGTCATGGTAATTATTATTTATACACCTGTGGTGCACTGCTGAAGGTACAGGAATCAGAAGTCGTCTGCCTCTTTGTAACTCATGTACAGTACATCAAAGCTCATACTTGCATAACAGGTTGCCACAAATCCTTTTGCCAGTTCATGTCAAGACAGAAATTATTAAATGCAAAAAAAACAGTGTATGTATACTTCTGTACCAACCTCTCTGAAAGGCCTTGTATAGAGCTTGCAATCTGAGGTCATAAGAACATGAACAGGTGATACAGACTTATCTTACTGCAGGATTATGTCAATATCCTCACAGAGAGACAACCAGAGGTTGGTAGATCACAAGTATATTAAGAACAGTTTCTCAAATGCAGACACTGCTAAATTTATAGTCTCTCAGCATAAGATTCCAAATCCATTAAGGTTCTTCAGTACGCCTTTTACTATGCCCTTTAAGAATTAATCAACACTGGAGAGATGAGATGATGTTCTTGTTGACTTACTGTATGTGTTCTTACAGTTCTTACAATTGTAATATATTCAATAGAAAGAAATATAGTTGAGACCAAGTGGACCACAAGCACTTTTGAAGAAGGAAAAAAATAATTATATTTAAAGTAAAAAGAATGATTCTTGTTAATATCTGCATACAGTATATATTAACATGACAGTAAAACACAAATTGCAAGAATATGCAAAAAACACATCTCACAATTCTAATGAATTAATTGAATTTATTAGCCAGCTGCTGTAGTTACCACAGTATAAAAAGAAAATTAACATCTTACTATGACAACTGGTTGCCTTTGGTAAGTCAGCATCCATTATACAGTTAGTTTTGTTTTATATTTGTGGAAATGTTTTCATTTGCCTTAACTTGAATTTAGCCAATGCAATAGCACATCCACATAATATGAAATAGCTGGTTCTGGACAGTAAATTAAGCAATGAAAGAAATATGTTTCTGTTATTTAATTTTTGCTTTTTGTAAATAACCATTTGCATAATCTATTGGTTTATATTTCTTGCAAGTATGAAATATTACCTGCTCTTTAGCCTGCAAGAGCTCTCTTTTCCTCCTATTGTAGTATGGTCTTATGGTAAAACATGCCACACCTTCCTATATACTACAAAAAATATGTTCCTCTGGCCTAATAATAGCAAAACCAATACACTGTATTAATGAAGATGCATTTACTGCACTATAAACTGAGCTAGAACAGCTTTTAGGATACCTGGCCTACCTTTAATCATTGTGGAATAATTCACATACAATCGGACGGTTACAACTATACATTTTGATAAATTGTGCTGCTATATGTAACTTCAATTCATAGACTTGGAATCTATTGTATACTCTATGAGTCAGTACACAGAAACTTTTTAACAGTGAGTCACAAGAGGATTGCATTAGTGCTTTTCATTTCTCGTAGTAGGATATCCACACATTTACAGTAAATGATTGTTTGGTTTCTTTGAATTAAAGTTCATACTAGAAAAAATGACATCATAAAAGCCCAAAATAATTAAACTTAATAGACCATATAAAACCTTATTACTCCAAGGTTAGGACATACAGTATATACTGATTTTAAAACATTTTCTAGACGTTAAAACCTGTCTATGAGTTAGTGCAACCGATTTCTCTTTTACATCCTTTATAAACTTTATAACATATAACTTAGTCCTGGATAATTAAAAGTAGATACTCTGATAAATTAGCAATTGATAACTCAAGTAAGATACCCCTCATTATGTTCAGAAATGATATATCCTTTTTGGCAAGCTTCCAATGGAGCTTTTCAGATTGTGCTCACCACATCTGTTTGTCAAGATGGTGTCTGGAACAGATTTAAAGATTTAGGCAATATTTTAAAAGCAACTTTATTCCCCCCAACATATTATGATAATATGGAACAAAATGTCATCCATGTTAACTCATCTGGTAATTACTCACTGTAGCTACATAACGTGCATCATTGGAGGAGTAATCATAATTTTGCAAACATTTTAGGAAGTTAGAGATGGCTACCCCTTCTATTATAACCCATTGTATTCAGCTATAACTTCCTTTTTCTTCTAAATCACATTTACAATGTTTTTTTTCATCTTCACACTGTCTTAGCTCCTTTTTAAGCCTGATAGTTTGATAGTCTTGGTTGTCAAAACTGTGTCAAGGAATCTCAATGAAAATAACAGTTAACAGTACATTAACAGGCAGTGCAATTATTAATAATAAAATGCATTAATAATAATGGCTTACACTTATATAGCGCTTTTCTGGACACTCCACTCAAAGTGCTTTATAGATAATGGGGACTCCCCTCCACCACCACCAATGTGCAGCCCCACCTGGATGATGTGATGGCAGCCATAGTGTGCCAGTACACTCATCAGCCATCAGTGGGCAGGAGAACAGAGTGATGAAGGCAATTCATAGATGGGGATTATTTGGAGGCCATGATTGGAAAAGGCCAATGGGAATTATTACTCAAATTGTGTACTGTATTTATCCCCCCAAGAAAACTACAGTATATCAATTTCTGATCATAGACTCCAGGTGAAAAATACACATGCATTTTACCAGCAATACCCACATTTAAGACTTCAGCAGTAATTCCTACTGATGAAAAAACACTTTGCCATGCTAAAGCTATGAAAGGATAAAAAAATTACAAATAAAATACTGTTATTGATTTTGTTTTTACGAAGGTCTGTGTTAAAGTAATAAATATGACCAAAGGTATAGAATTGATGTAAATTAATGTGTTCATATTCTATTTGTATTTCTAATTATTAAATTATTTTTATCTACCATGTTTCACATGTGGTTGGAATTCATTAAAACTAAGATCCAAAGGATTATTAAGAAAACCTAAAATAAAAAAGACAGATATTTGGACAAAAAAAAGTATTGCAGAAAATAAATATCTTCTAATATTTGTGCTGTAAAATGTTTGATTACCTGTACTGGATCACTTCAAATGCTGATGCTACTGTTAAGCCATCAAGATTTTAATACATAAGAATATGAAACCAGCTTTTAACAATTTTTTCCTTTCCAGGTCACTGCACAGAAGCACTATTCTTGTTTAGCAAACCTCTATATTTTGACACAGAATGGATTTTGCTGCTGCTGCTGCTGCTGCTGCTGCACCTTCAGTGTAGGATATAAATAATGCATACAGCTTACATAGTTGAATCTTCAAAGTATAGTAGGGCGTCTGAACTATACAAGGTTTCTTTTTTGTTTTTACCAAACACGTTGCTTGCAATCCCCAGATCCTTAGTAAGGCATAATTTGTTTCAGACTTGTACCTGGAAGTGTTTCATCAGGGCTAGAAACTGCAGTTTCTACATCCTAAGACGCACATATTGTTTCTCATACCACAGAACTAGCAAGAAAAATGAATGCATTAGGTTTCATGAATCAAAACAGCTAGTAGCCTGGGCTTTAGTAAGAGACCCAGCAATAAATCTGATATCAAAGGAGCAAGAAAAGATATGAAAATATACTGCTGTGGGCAATGCAAACCAACAATACTTGGTTCTGTTCAGTTAATATAGAAATTGATTAAAGAAGAACCATAACTGCAGATCTGCTTTGGGAGTATTAGGATTTCTTAACTTGCCATTACCTTGGATATTCTCTGAAGAAAATCTGCCAGGGAAATGCTGTGCTAGAGTAATACATTTTGATTTTCATATTAAGTGGTGAGGAGAGTCACAAAGGTCCGGTATTGATATACTTTTAATAACACCGCATATTTTTTCTTTCTTTTGGGGTTAGATCAATCTAGCCATTACAGATTAAGTGGTATTTAAGTCTTTAAACCTCACCTTCCCAGATGCCTCCAAGCTCCCACTACACCAAAATGCCAGACATTTGTAGTGAGAATTTGAATGCTCTTGAGAATCCTGGGGGTAGATATCACCATTCATTCAGCCCTCTTGACTCCTTTGACTTACACTATGAAGTCTGAATCTAGGATCAGTGAGAACACTCTCAGTAATCTGAAGAACATACCACTGTAGCTTTTGTAGTTAGAGCTAGATTCAAACCTCCATCTCAAAGTCACAAAAAGAGTATGAAGGAGTGATGTTATCACAGCAGTTTCATTTTAAGATCACTATGAGATATGTAACAACATTTACATTTCAAATCAATAATAATGAATATGCACAATGCATTTCTTGTGGTATGCAATTACCAATGCTTGTCATGAAATGGCAACAGCTCATGGAAAAAAAAAAACAATACATGACATACCAGAATGACAATGAGTTTATTTCACTTGCATCAAAATAGTCTTCCAAGAAAAAGAAAAATCTCAAAAGCTATGGAGAAACACTGTACTCTTCAGATTACCAGTCAAAACTGTCATAAAAATCTTCAAAAAATTTTGACTGTTTTTTGTATTATGATACGTTTAAAGGAGAATACTTAAATGTATAATATACCACTTTAAACCAGAAACATATATATCAGAGATGAAATAGACAGGCATTTTTTCTAATTTATATTTACTGATATTGCTAAAAAACATGTGCATGTGTTCTATTGTGTGCTTGGTATTTTGTCACAGTTTGTCTCTCACCTACAGTATTTGAGAAACTTCATTTTAGCTTGGCTTGTACTGTTTCTGTTATTTATTAGAAGGAAATAATGGTGAGGAAATGTGTAAAATGCATGATTTCAGTTGTTACATTGGTGGCATTAGAAGCTTTTAGCCAATCATTCTACACTTTTCCTTTATGATCTGTTTGCGGTTCCTTATTTGAAATAGCATATATTCAACACACATGATAAAATATTACATAAAATACAGAATGTAACCCTGAAACATAATAAGATAATAGGCTATTATAGTAATCATCAGGTTATCCTAGTCATCATATCATCACATTTGATCCTTTAGCTAAGTCGGAAAAGAAGGAGGTTTGAGAGCTAAAACATGACCATTTTGCAGATAAACTACTCGATTGCCTTTTTTGTCCTTTTAGAACATTATATTATATTCCAGCATATATTCCAGCCTGATCAGTACCTGGATGGGAGACCTCCTGGGAAAATCTGTTGCTGCTGGAAGAGGTGTTAGTGGGGCCAGCAGGGGGCACTCACCCTGCGGTCCATGTGGGTCCTAATGCCCCAGTATAGTGATGGGGACACTATACTGTAAACAGGCGCCGTCCTTCGGATGAGACGTAAAACCGAGGTCCTGACTCTCTGTGGTCATAAAAAATCCCAGGGCGTTTCTCGAAAAGAGTAGGGGTGTAACCCCGGCGTTCTGGCCAAATTTCCCATTGGCCCTTACCAGTCATGGCCTCCTAACAATCCCCCTCTACAAATTGGCTTAATTACTCTGCTCTCCTCCCCACTGATCGCTAATGTGTGGTGAACGCTCTGGCGCACTATGGCTGCCGTCGCATCATCCAGGTGATGCTGCACATTGATGGTGGTGGAGGGGAGTCCCCATTACCTGTAAAAGCGCTTTGAGTGGAGTGTCCAGAAAAGCGCTATATAAGTGTAAGCAATTTATTATTATTATTATTATTATTATTATTATTATTATTATTATTATTATTATTATTATTATATTAAAGACACTTCAGTGTGGATGTCTGCTTGTGTGCTATTAGTAGCATCTGTCTGAATCATTTCCTCAATGTGAATCGGTTTCTAAACCTCAATCTGTATAGCCCTATTTAATAGGCCACAACATTACATAATACAATCATTACAATTACAAAAGTCAAATAAAGAATGTACTGGAAATAATTAACATTGACCTATCCTATTTTTAAACACAACATAAAAGCTTGCCTGTCTATAGATGGACAGGCATGTCTGTCCATGTCCAGATGTTACTGTGAGATTATTAGTTGTTTTTGTTTATTCATGATATTTACAGTAGCTTTCATTTCAAAGGTTAACAGTAAACAAAAATAATTTGTGAGGATAACAAAAATATTATTTTTTTACTAACTATATGCATTTTTCTTTTTTCTCTCAGGACTTTCCTTTTGATATAAACAAAATTATCCATTACAATTAACAAACCAGGCATAAATCAAATTATTCAGTTTACTTTATGAAGTGCTCAGTATTACTATATTATTAACTAATTACTATTTTAATCATTAGGAGGAGAATTTGGGAGGAGAATCACAAAATTTCCTAGTTACATGTGTTACAAATTTTCCCTGATATTCCATTTTGCAGTATACAGATCATACTGGGTATTGTAAAACTCGCCAGTATCAGTACTGACTTCAATTTACTTGGAATTCAATTAGCAATTTTCTGAATGTTAAGGACAAATACTGAATGTTTCTGGCATTTGTTTACACATTTTTTATTTTGTACTGTACCTAACAAAAGGTTCTATAGCTTGCTTTAACTGTGCCCTCATCTCCATTCTGATATACTGTATATAGTGACACTGTACAATATTTACAAAATAAGTTTTTTTAATTCATTGCTTTGTAAATGAAACCAAGATAATGAAAGTATTTTTCAAGAAGTAAATGAACTTTTTGGTAAGTTGGCAAACCAAGTAGTTATCATAATAGAATTTAAGTATGCATTTAACTAAAAAGAAGGCTTGTTTGAAGAAAAAATGTGCTGGAAGATTTTCATATTTTATTTGTTTCAAATATTGATTTATTTGAATATTACTTATGTAACATTAATATAAATGTTTGAGCAAGACCTGCCATTTTACAGTCTGGATATCATTAAAGGTGCTTCACTTTGTATTTTGAATGCACTTTCCTACTGTATTGTTAAAACTTCAGCTCTAAAGCACGGTCTGCAGGGAAATTGGTCTAAAGGCAGAGCTTGTGAACAGTTCGACAGCTACAGGGGTGATTCTTCTACTGATGGACAAGCTAAATTTCATTTTCCATGTGAGCAACCTTTAGACTGTGTTGTGGTTTGAATTGGTATTTGAGAAGCAGTAGCAGCTCCAGCAGTGTGGGACTCTAAGGCTGATGGGCTAAAGTGAAGACAGTGATAAAGAGAGCTACTCAAAGCACACACTGCTCAGGAAGCCATTATTGATTAGTTGCCTTTGTTGCCTGTGTGCGTGATGATGTGCATTGCTTTAAGTAACCAGAATAAACACTTGCTGTGATAAGCACTCCAGCATAGTAGTGCACACATTAATTAAACATCCTGGTTGGCATTATTTTGAAAGGCCTTTGTTTCAAAACAGCAAGGCTTACTTTTATTAGCATACTAAGAAATTAATTGGAAACCTGCTCCTTTCGTGCCTTAACAATCAAAGAGGGTCTTGTTAATGTCTCTTCATTCTTGTTATATCTACACATCATAAGTCTTCTTGTAGGATTTTTGGCATTGTTGCTGCTTGGACAGTTGAACTATACCTATCCTTTTTCAATAATTTCTTAGTCCAATACAGGGTTGAACTGAGCATGAGCCAAACCATGATTAGCACATAGTGGAGACAAAGCAGGGTATATATCCCGAACAGTAAGCCTGTCCATTGCAAAATACATACCTGTACAAATATGGGAGACATTTTAATTTTTTAGTCAATTTAACCTAGACAGTACAGTATGCCTTTGGACTGTAGGAGGGAAATGGAGATGCAGCTGGAGAACACCTGTGTGGTCAGAGTGTGAATATGCAAGCTGTGCATAGAAAGTATTAAAAACTTGAAAATTGAAGATCTGTGAGGCAGCAGAACTAAATTCCATGCTACCATGCTGTCCTGCTGTAGTACATAATCAATAATAAGAAGCTGTTTACCTGTGATTTAGAAATGTATTGATCTATGTATTTGGCAATATGTTACTCATAACATAAATGACAGGTTTGGCATTAATTAGACTCAAAACTAGATACTCGTTACAGTATTAAACAGAGATAAAGTGATAAAAAGTAAATATAAAACGGATTTAAATAAAGCTCAGCTCAGCACTGATAAGGAACATGAAATGGTAAATGAGCAGGTCAGTGGGGTATTGAAATGACCATTACATTATAAATGAATGAGTAAGAACAGGTATTCAAATTGTCTATGCTATACTGTGACATTTTACATTTTACATTATGGAGTAAAAGGGGTTAATTAGGTTATGAATCTACATGGAAAAAGCCCTTGCCCAGAAAAATCTGGGGCAAGTGGTCCCATACTGTGTGTTAAAAACAATACCCATGACATTTTCATAGCAACATCAAAAGCTAAATAAGCTAAAGTTTTATATTAGGTTTTAAAGATGTACAGTACAGTATTTCCTGCAAGGGACAAATCACTCATGTTCTGATCCTAAATTAGTTTTTTAAATCCTTGTATTCCAAGGTAAATGGAGATCTCTTACTGCATAGCTTGTGTGAGGTCAAGGGATGAAAATCTTGTGCAGATCTGTGCAACTTGAGTATTCATGCCTAGGGACATGGCATGAGATACTTTATGACACTGCAGTGCCTCATCACTACAAATTTCAAATAAACTTTTGACATTTAAAAAATGTATAAAACCACCATTATTGAATATTTATATTTTGTAATGCTCCTTATTACATACTGTATTTTGTACATGGCAGTTTCAAAGTGAGATGAATGAGGTGAGTATATAGTTGAAAGAGTGTGTACTTATTAACAGAGCAAAATATAACATCTTCTGTATACTTACAATAAGCAATGCATAATATGTTCCCCTTGCAATCACCATACTAATGTTACTTTACACAATGTTTTTATAAGCTTTCATAACGAAAACCCCTCTCTGCACATACTGTACATTTCTCCTTTCTGTACATTACACTAGCCCTCTCTGGCTTTCAGCCTTCTCTTTAAATTATCTGATTTTGATAGTAAATTATTCATTACACTATCAACATCAATATACATTAATACAATAAAATAGTATTTGGTCTATATGGTTAAAAATTCAGTACTCAGGAATAAAAAGCCTAAAATTACATTTTACTGAACTGTGCATAGAAAAAAAGTTTGGTCTTTATTGTGAATGTTAATGTTTATGCTGAAAGTAAATTATACAACCAAGGATGAATACAATGCTCTTCATTTTTAATGCTTTTTGTAAAATGATACCAAACCTTTCTTTTGCACTTCCCACTAAAATGCATCTATAAAAATCTTAATCATGTTTCTAGAAAGTAATTATTATACTTCATTTTGAAAATGCATGTGAAGTAATTCTACATCTCCCTAACCTTTCAATCCAGCAACTATTTAAGTGTTTTGATCAGGTTGGGACATGATGCCTTAATTAAGTATATTTTTATGCAATGGCTCAAAGGAGATGGAGAAAGTTCTTTCAAATGGTAAAAGAAGGGAGTATTCAGGGCTACACTTTCTGCTGCATGATCAAAGTGAAAAGAGCAATATTAATTTTAGGAATCATAGCTCATCTTCTGGAGACTAGCTCATTATTAAGAGATCCTGGCGAAGAAGAAAAAAAAATGTTGATCATAAAAGGACAATTTAGCTTCACGCACAGCAGTCATGCACATTCTACTTCAAGGCCCATGCTTAATGATCGAACTTTCCCTGTGCTTTGATTCACTCCAGTGTAGTATACTGTACGACTCCTATCCCATGGAGACTTCTGAATATGATTCTGTTGGGCAAATAACGAAATCCAGTTTTACTGGTTACAGTGCTCTTTAACCAGGTGAATGATGGAAAGCATTTGTTCCATATATTCTCTCTGCAGTCTGCTTATCTTGCTGAGAAATGTTTCCTCATGTCTTAATTTTTACACATCATTCTAGTGTATTACTTCTCTTAGTACCCTACTTGCATATGTAAATATCAGCATTGTACATTTGCAGAAAAGAAATACTCATTTGTGTTTGTAAAAAGAGCAAGTTATTTTGGGTGTGCATTTAACGTGTACAATAACTAAGTAATTTGTATTTACCCACAGTCACACTCGGTTGTCTTCAGGTGATGTAAGAGTAAATAGTTAATCCTGACTTGAGTTGTTGAATGTTTGAAATGCTTGAATCTAAGCTGTCCATTTCCTTCCCCTCAGTCTTATAATTAAGTTCAATATGAAAATAGACTTATTACGGTGATAAATTTTGAACGTCAGAAATCCATGAGCTTAAAGGAAAAGTCTCAGAAAAATGTCTCAGAACACATTGAAGAAATTGTTTAATGAATATCTTATTTTTGGTTAAATAAAACACATTATGTTAACACACGTAAAATTCACTTATCTTTTAACACATACTTTTTAATATAAAAACTGAAAAAAGCAACAAAGAAAGCACATATACTGTATTGTACTGAATAGACCATTCACAATTAAATTATCTGTTTGCTGTGGTATAGACAAAGATAGACAAAAGATAAAAGAGAATGTCATTCCTTGCATTCAGTGCAAAGGACATAGGAATAAGAATGAACTGCCTTTAAAGCAGAAATATTAAATTAAATCTTGACATACTCATCCAAAGAAAGTATTTTTCAATTTCATATGGTCCCAGCATGAATAAAACAGAAATCATGGCAAAAAACAATCGGTGTTGTCCAGGGATTTGAATCGATGACCTTTCTCTTTCTCAGGCTGTCTCTGCACATTAATTGTGTTTTCAAATACTTGGCAGATCAAGACATTTTCATATTTTTTTCAAAAATAATTGAGCCCTTCATGATACTGCATCAAAATAGTTTTTCGTCATGCCTTTTATGACCTGATAAGAACATTATAATTCTAGGAATGTGCAATGAGCTAGGCAGCTTTACTACTGAGTGTTACCTGTTGAGGCCAGTTATGAACTCTTAGTATCCATTGATTTAGCCTATGTTATATTAAATCATCTTAAGAGCTGATGGCTCTCATTAAGGGGAAAATATCTTTATTTAATGTTTAACAATGTGTATGTAATACTGCCAAAATATAATTATTCTTTTTATGCTTTTGGACTGGTTATTACTGCATACTGTGTACAACTAAAGCACATAGTTCTGCTTTACAATCAACATCATATTTTTTAATTATCCAAGTAGTTTGTAAATACACTTTGGCCATAAGAATAATGCTACAGACCATAGTGGGTAACTATGGAAGAGCTTCAAACCAAGGGATGTTCACTTACAGTAGTTGTGCTGGGTGTGAGAGAGATTTTTATAATTTTTTTTGAGAAAAGAAGTATTTTTATCTTAGTTATTTAAGATCTAGGTAAATGATTAAAAGTATCAAACGTGAAGGATAAAAAGACAGACACAGAGGAAGGGACCAGAATGGAACAAGAGAGAGGAGAAGACAGGAGGACAGAACATAAAGTGTATGCCTGGTGAGAGGTCCTTGTCCAGATCATAAATAAAGACCAGATCGAACCTACAGTAAGTACTGTATTTGAACCTTGCCAAGAGCTTGCTATTCTCTGTCTTTTAGGGAACTCTGATTTCTTGAGTGAAGAATTGCTCCGGTAAAAACGGCCTCTCCTGGTTAGTAAGTGCATTTCTAGATTAGGGCGATAGAATCCCATTCATTTGGTGGCTCTGGATTTGCAGAGAGAGATTTAAATGCAGGTTGTATTCTGTTTAGTATAGATGCCCCTTTATCTTCTCTCTGGCCTTTTAAAGCATTATGAGTTTTAATACTTGGTAACACAGGGGTTTTTCTAGGTGGTTAGGACATTAGGCCTCTGGACCGCCTTGTCTGTAAACTTATACATAGGGTAACTTGTGTGCTGTATGTTTATGTTGTGTGTAATGTAGTGTGTGCATTGTCACTGTTAATAAACATTTGTTTAACCCAGGCTGAATGTTTTCCTGAATTACTTTTTTCATCAAAGCTGTACCAGAGAATGAACAATTCATTTGCCTCTAACTATACCAACCGCTTGGGTATATATTGTATGGCAAGTGGGGGTTATGATAATTTATTTTACTTATTGAATAATATGCTCTGTCAATTTCCTGCTAATTCGAATATGCACTCCCACCCTCCCCAAATAACCCCCCCATTTGTAACAATAAGTTTTACCCCAGCCTTTTTTATGTATCATAGAATCAATATACCATATTTCTATTAACATAAAAAATGTCTCCCTTTGTAGAAAACTGATTCAATTGCAGGTTTTACAAGCCATTGGATATTAAACAAATTTGTATACAGTATACTGTACAATATATGCAAATTACTGTTGTTGCTTGACCTCTATTTGTGCATACATTTATCTGAAACAAAATAAGCATGAAATATGAATTCCTTTGAAGCTGGCTTAAGACAAGACTTAGAGTTATTAGTTTATAAGTGACTGGAATACTGTAGTTAAATGTGAGTCTTATGTCCACGCATGCAATGAATCTATGCAGGGCCCTCTGGCAAACCTTTTTCAACACAAATATCAAATCAAAATTGCTGTTTCAAAGCTATCCCAAAAGGATTGCTGAGAAAACATGAAGAAATATTATCACCTAGGCACAAGTTCAAGCAACAGAATTATTTTCATTTATAAATACTGCTTAAAAAATGCAAAAAAAAAAAAGCTATCATACTGTGTGTATATACAGTACACACACTTTATTTTAGATGGTTTATTGCATACATTGTATAATTGGTGTTAATTGCAAAACACAACTACTGGTTGCTGAAGGAAAGTGTAAATACCACGTCCAAGAAACATTTTGGTTGAGCATATGGTTTTGGTTCTCTTCATCTTTCTTTTACTGTATTTGGTTGTTGTATATCTGAACATCAACCTGTATTTTGCATTAAACTGAACAGGTGAACCACATCTAAAATTGTTTCATTTATCACTGTCCTTCAACAGGTTTGAGCAGGTTAAATGAAAAGCTCCTTTCAGAAGCTCAAAAGACAAGGTTACTACTATGTGTAAATGAAAACTGATTGTTCCTTTTGACATCGAGATTCGTCTAATACCTTTGTTTTGTGCAGATATGCTGCTGAGATTGATATTTTCTTTTCTTGTAACCTACAATCATTCTGACACATCTAACAGACAATTTTCAAACCTGCAAATAATCATTTTTACGTAGTGATGGGCTTTCACCACAGCAGACATTTTATCAGGTTGTCTCTTGACCTTTTCTGTGTTTTACATTTAAATGCGGTAAATCTTTCCCACTCTTTTTTCCATATTCTTGTAGTTTTCTATTGTTATTTCATTTTAGTGCAACTTTAACAACATCAACCAGAAAAGAGTTCATATTTACAACACAGATCTGCATACCTGTACTTTATGTTCTACACAGAAAATGTGTTAGTTTTAACTAAAAGATATAATAGAAACATAATGTATGCTTCCTAAGCCATTCTCAATCAAAGCACATTGCTCTCAGTCTTAAAATGTGTGGAGTGTGGAGTGAGCTCCATTTTTATGTTTGTTAAAGAGTTTGGTATGTATGGTTGCTTACACTTTGAGAGAACCAGAAATACTCTAAATTTATCATATATTATGACACTCTGTATGACAATGATTTTATTGTTTTGTAAAGCAGAGAAAAAGAAAAACACCACCTGGTGCATTCGGTGATTTTTATCCACATACATAAAAGCACACAGGATTATGTCTGTATGAACATTTACATCAGTGTTGTGGAACTTGCAAAAGTGCTCTAAAAAATTGAATAATATATTAAAATGAGTGAATTTACCACAGCAACATTAATAGGGCTCAGTGGGAGAGAAGAATCATTTAAAAATAATGGTATGCTAATTATATTCCACCATAAGATTTTGCAAAGCCAAAATCCTATTAAAATTAATGCAATATAGTTGTTATGTGATTGACGTCATAGAAGCTTAAATCAGACAAGAAACCTAATAGAATTTTGAAAATTACAACTATGTGATATTGAAGCAATTATTATTTGTATAGAAGGATAATTAATTAGAAAGTTAAGGAAAAAGGTTTTGATGCAGAAGGGTACATTAAGTAGTCTAAACAGTATTCATTTTTGTCTTTAACATGCACAATAGTTCACATATGAAGTCTTTAAAGATTTGGGTTACGTCTGTATTGAAAAAGACTAAACTTATTTGTAGGCAATACATGCTACAGTACATGATATACGAATTTAATCTGCATCTGCCTCATAGTTCCAGCGTTTGAGGTTTCATCCAAAATGAAGGCATGGTGGACTACATGCCATGCCTTTTCATCTGCAGGATAAAAGAATGAGATGGATTTCTTCAATACTGTTAATCTCAGTATTTTCTGGCTGTTTTAGAAAGGGTCTTAAATATATTAGAAAAGAATATTACATGTAGAGTGAAGTGTGAGAAGATTTGAGTTCAGACAACTACATTGCATCAGAAATATCAAATCTGAGAACTTCCAACCATATAGAGTATTTCAACTTTTCTTTTATGTCTTAATGCAATTCAGCAGATTTTATTTTTGCAGGTAAAATCAGGAATTTCCTAAAATAAAATGGGAAAGTTCAGAAGTTAATGCATGTCGTAAAAACCTGGAAGACAAATGAAGGTGTATAACTGGATAAATATATTAATTTAAAAGGTTACAAATCTAGCAATAGTGAAGAATCCATTGGCAAAGTTCCAACGCAGCTTATTCACTGAAAAAAGCAGTAGTATATAAAATGTAGGGTAAACACTATTACTGACTGCATCATGTACAGAACAACCACTACACATGTATGTCAAATTGCATATGTAACAATAACAGAAAGAACCATTTACATCTAATGAATGATATGAATATGAAAAATAAAGATGTGAAAGATTAATGTAATGCATTAATTTTGCTTTGGAAACAGATTTTCATTTAGGGATGTTAATTTCACAGTTTGCCTTCCACCCAATTTAGACTAACAAGTCAGACCTGCTAACAAAGACTGTCACTATTTCCATGTCACAATTCCATTTAAGGATGTCTAAGCTGTTATGCTATAAATTAAAGTGCTGTGTGACATCATATTGACAGATCCTAGAAAAGAAAATTCCCATCTATACATCCATTTTCTAACCATTTCATCCAATTCAGGGTTCCAGGGGAGCTGGAGCCTATCCCGGCAAGCAATGGGCACAAGGCTTGGTACACCCTCAATGGGACACAAGTTCATTATAGAATTTCAGAGACAGTATGGTGATAATTTCCTATAATTTTATTATAATAATGTGTGCTCTGGTATCTCAACTAGAAGAATGACAGTACTGCACAGCTGTTGCAATTTGCTAGTTCTTATCTGTAGGACCCATGTCAAGCTTTATTTGTGTTTTTCGTAAAGTTATGATGATTAGGTGCTGGCCATAGTATGCTTTGCATTTAGTTTAACTTGGAAAAATTGGGGTCACCCCATTTAATTTATAGTGTTCTAGGATAAACTAGAATTTGTCCTTACAACTACCAGTAAAAAAGGGGGTGTTACTGTGTGTTAAAAGTAGTGGGACACTGCTGTCCACTAGGGTGCATTCTGTGAAGAAATATGAAGGTGGTTCACTGTCACAGGGCAAAGAGAACTGATGAGTTACTCAGAATAGCGAGAAGATGACTCAGAGAGAGAGAATATTTCAGACCAGGCAGATGTTTTTAGGTCTGTGTGAAAAGGAGGGCATTTGGTACAACTTGGGATCTAGATTTACTTAATGCCTGGAGTCATGAAGTGCCTTAGCAAGTAATGCTTTAGTGCATATTACAGTTTAGCCTCTGGGTATTTGCAACAAATATGTGCATTTCTGAATAACACATTGTATTTGCAATATTGTATGCTTTGGGAACGTATGTCTTCTCACATGCTGAATTTACTACTGGCAACTGCTGGGTACACAATTTATACTGTCAAACCCCTATTTCACACACATATTCACTAATTGAATATAATATACAGTATTTTAGCTATTGTATGTGATTGAATGTTGGTTCACTTTTTTCATATTTATTCAGTTATCAAAATATTTTCTGCTTCTGTGTTCAATTCCTGACCGATAAGTTCTAAAACGTTCTAAAACTCTCCTAATGAATTGTATGTCATACACAGGAGCAAAATGTGATGTCTGATTGGATATTTCTGTAACTCTTAACAAGTGACAGTCTTGTGCTTTTGACATAGCTCACCGCACTGTTCATTTGCCTCTGCCTATGGGTATTTTTGAAAGTCCAATTCCTCAGTATAATGGTATAAATAGTAAATTAATATTACTATTTTAAAGACTAACATCTTGAAATTCTGTTTCTGTTCTGTCAGATACTCATGAGAATGTTGTACTTTTATCACTGATAGATCACTTGAATTAGATCATAATTATAAAGATTTACCGTCATAAGTAACTGGGTTCCTAAATGTTAACCACTGAGGGGATTGTCTTGAGTTTATACATTAAATGGGATTAAAATGAAGGCAAAATAATATAAGCATGATAATATTTTAAGTCTGGTAAACAAACCTATGTGTCTATTATTGTTTTTACATAATTTATATTTTGAAATTTTGCACAAATCAAACTACATCTTCTGCCTTGCCCTACATAAATCTTGAAATTAAAAATGGCTGATAATTATGATAGAAAATCATTTGCAAAAGGAGTCAATTAAATTTAATGAAGTTGTAACATGAGCTCCAAAAAATAGAAATATAAATAGCTTCAAACACATAGGCTACATTAACCTAAGAAGTTGCTTCAATCCCTTTGGATTTTGCCCTACTTTTCTGAGTTTAATAAAATACGAAAAACCTAGAAACCACATCAGCTACTGCAAAAGAGAAAAAAAGAGGAAAAAAATGGTGGTCATATAAGAAGGTCTTTTTACTTAAGAAAATTTGAAATTATTATTTGAATCTTTAAAGGACAATCCATAATCAAATGCTTATATCATACAATTTTTAGAAACAAGTTTCAAAATACAAAATATCTTGGTCTAACTTGCTTATTTCTATAGGTTCAATATCTAGTTGTACGTGTTTACTGTAGATATTAAAATTATCTTTCAATGTCTACACAGAATGAAAAATAAATAAAGCAGCACATAAATAATTTTTCATTACATATTTTGTAAGAATAGAAATAAATGTAAGCAAGCTAAAATTATTAACAATATGCAAATAGATGTCATTGGGCTATCGCAATAAAAAACAAAACAAAACAAAACAAAAACAGCCTCCACTTGAAATAGTTCTTTGTAACCAACAATATTAATTACAGAAAATGGAAGGATGATGTCATTTTTCACACATGCTGTGCTTTTTTAACGGCTTGAATGGCAGGTCTTCTAACCAGGCACTGTTTCTCATTTGTTGTTGAGATGCTGTGTCATGGCGGCTATTAATTAACCAATTAAGGCAGTTTCTTCTGAGAAGGCTTTGACAACACAAATGAGGTTCAGCCCCCTTAAAAAGTATTCTGGACTTAGTGGGAACTGCATCATATAAACTTATTTAAAAATCCAATTTTGGGGGGGAAATCAGAATATACGGTGATAGTTTACACAGTATATTCTTACAGAAAAAATGGGGCTCATGTGAAACTAAAGACAGTTATAGTTTAAAATTTTCAGCAACAGAACTAATTGAAGGGCATGGCTTTTTTTTTCTACCAAAGGTTTACCGTAAGACTGGAGTCTCTGGTTTTCAAATTCAGTCCCTGGTGACAACAGAAAGTCTGTCATACTCCTCTTATCATCACACATTTAAACATTCCTCTTGAAGAGTCTTTACCAAGGGAGATGTTGTTTTTTAGATGTACAATGAAATCAAAAATAAAATGAACAAAGAGAACCAATATTTGACTCAGAGCTAAGGTTTGTATAAAGACATCAGCATAGTAAAAAGCACATACAATACGGTAAATGACAGCTATAACATTAGATATCACTTAAGTTTTACAAGCATTTTCACAGGTGCTCTGTGACAACAGATAATATAAATTAATATGGTTTTGGGCTATCAAGGAAAAAACCTAGTGAAAAAAAATGAGGAAAACTACATTCTTACCACCTTCTATCAGTGCGTTGCCTTTTCACTGTGAGAATAGAGAGCTCCTCACTTAGGACTGAATAAGTTCAATCGGCAATGCCTTCTTTCAATGTAGTACACAATTTAGAATCCCAGAGCAGGAATTCCTTACTCTTTACTGTGGGATTTGATCACATGGCTTTCATCTCAACAGATTCTAAAAGAAAATGGGTTAGCTGAGGTGCAGGTGAATTTTCATCTTACTTGGATAAACAACAGCAGGTAGGAAGAGTCAAATCGGAAACAAAGTTAACGCTGATGAAGGTGACATGACTTAATTTTGCCTAAATTTAAGTGTTGAAACACAGGACATCAGACTGATAAACATTTTGTTTACGATTCATTTTTGAATGGAGAGTTCTAAACTTAAAACTCGTCTTCACTTACAAAATCAACATTACTAGAGATGTAACCATTTAATGCCTTATTCAATTCATCCTCTTTCATTACAACATGGCCTTAGAGGATTTAAGTGTTATGTTTTTAAGCAGAATGCGAATTTATCAAAGAGCACCTCTGAAGAACCTACATTTACAAGAATCATTCTGTACCCAGTAAACATTATTTTTTTTACATTTTCTACCTTTCAAGTGCTTACTTCTGTAAAACAAAAACACTGATATGTTTGTTTTATATAGTTTATATTATTTGATGGAGCTTTTCCTACTTCTTTATTTTACTGCGCTTGGAGAGAGTCCCGGTGCTCTGGAAGACATCATGCCTGGTCCCGGTACCAAAGAAAGGGCGCCCCTCTGTCCTCAACGACTACAGACCAGTTGCACTGACTTCTCACATCATGAAGACACTGGAGAGACTGGTCTTATCCCACCTGAGACCCATGGTCAGCTCATCACTGGACACCCTACAGTTTGCCTACCAGCCCAGTGTTGGTGTGGAGGATGCGATCATCTACATGCTGCAAAGGGCCTACTCACACCTGGACAGGGCTGGCAACACTGTAAGGATCATGTTTTTCGACTTCTCAAGTGCCTTCAATACCATCCAGCCCTTACTTCTAAGGAGGAAGCTGGAGGAGATGCAAGTCGATGCCTCCATGACCTCGTGGATCACTGACTACCTGACGGGCAGACCACAGTCTGTGAGACTTCAGAACTGCGTGTCTGAACTGGTAGTGAGTAACACAGGGGCACCTCAAGGGACAGTTCTTTCTCCATTCCTCTTCACCCTCTATACTTCGGACTTTAAGTACAACTCAAAGTCATGCCACCTGCAAAAGTTCTCAGATGACTCTGCGATTGTGGGATGTATCAAGGGTGAGCAGGAGGAGGAGTACAGAGGACTGGTCAGCAGCTTTGTGGAGTGGTGTGGGGTGAACCACTTGGAACTGAATGTTACAAAGACAAAGGAACTGGTGGTAGATTTCAGGAGGAAAAAGGTCAAACCTACTCCTGTCTACATCCATGGGAGTGGCGTGGAGATGGTGGACTCGTACAAGTACCTGGGAGTGCACATCGACGATAGACTGGAATGGTCTAAGAACATCGAGGCCATCTATAAGAACGGACAGAGCCGACTTTACTTCTTGAGGAGGCTCAGGTCCTTCAATGTGTGTAGTAAGATGCTACACATGTTTTATCAGTCGGTGGTAGCGAGTGCCATTTTCTACGCAGTGGTGTGCTGGGGCTCTGGGATTAGAGCAGTAGATTCCAAAAGGCTGAACAAGCTCATCAGGAGAGCGAGCTCTGTCATTGGGTCTGACCTGGACCCCTTGGAGGTAGTGGCTGAGAGGAGAATGATGTCCAAACTGGAGGCCATCATGGACAACTTCTCCCATCCCCTCTATGACAGGCTTGCAGGAATGAAGAGCACGTTCAGCAATAGACTGATTCACCCACGGTGCGACAGGGAGCGCTACAGGAGGTCATTCTTGCCGTCTGCCATAAGACTGTACAACGCATCCACCTTGCGTCTTGGCAGAGGCAACAGCGACAGTGACCTGTTTCTGGACTAAACGCATATACACATATACTGCTACATCTGTTCTCTTTCTTTTTCTTTTTCTTTTTCCCGTTTACAACCACTTTTGTGCAATATATGCCAGGGACCTGTGCAATACATTTATATTTATATTTATATCTATGGTTACATCTATATTTATATTCATACGTGTGATACGATTTTCTGTGTACTGTTCTGTTCTAGTTTCCTCTTGTGTGTCCGGACTGTGAGTAAATCTTGTATTGTATTGTATGTATTGTACTATTAGTATATAATTCGTTACACTGTGGCTGTGTTGTGTGTGTTAAGCTGCTGTTGCACTGCAATTTCCCTCACGGGATCAATAAAGTATCTATCTATCTATCTATCTATCTATCTATCTATCTATCTATCTATCTATCTATCTATCTATCTATCTATCTATTGCTTTCCAATACATACAGTATATAGTATATATAATAATTTTCACCTGTTGCTTGCTAGGATAGGCTCTGGTTCCTCCTCAACCCCAAATTATAAGAAGCAGTTAGAAAATCGATGGATGGATTAACAGTATACAAAATGCAAAAAAATACAACTTTCATATTTAAGGAATACAATATGTAAGGTGAAAGAATGCAGGGCTAAAATAGAAAAAAAAAACAGTCACTTCAACAGCTAGAGGACAAAAAATCATCAGGGAAGCCTTAAAATATACTCTTAACTAGGACACAATATCTAGGATTGTATAGGTTAACATTACCCACGTTTGTAGCCTACATTGTCTTAAAATTTCAGTTACATACAGTAATACACACCACCTTAAAGTTGTTCAAAATCCAACAATTATCAATCTATAAGGTTATATACAGTGTGTATCACCTAAAGTGTATATATTCTATCAGACTTGAAATTATTACAAATGTTTGCTTTGGTTACTGCAAAGTATCAAATTTTCTCTTTAATCCCCCCCGGCTGTTAATGGCTTCCAAACAGCAGGCCCTGATAATCTTCTAATTTTCCAATGTCACATGAATCTAGAAATATTAACCATCTGTCATAATTATGTACTGAGATGAACAATTTTTGTTTTTTTTCTTGTTAAAATGTACAATGTACTTAGTGTGTTTAGTAAGGCATGTCTTACTCCTTCATTTGATTTTATTGTTTCATTGAAGAGAGAAAGGTTACTTCCCCAGACATGAAGTGTGGAAATTAACTTAAAAGAGAATAACTGTTTATATTCTGTAATTGTAATGAGTACCACAGGTGAAAATATACATACAGCCTTTTTATATATTATCTTTAATGATTGTAAAGGCCACTACAGTTTATTGTTATTTGCTTCTCTACACAATATGTTCACTTTACTGTATTATTAATTGCACAATGATAATTATAATCTGTGGCAAAGGTAACTGCTCCGTTCCTCAAACCCAAGGTCTTTAGGATGACATGTTATCTGAGCTCTCTATCACTGCATTAAAATGTATTTGATTAATTCTTCAAAATATGCAGCCCTTCAGCATTTGCAACCATTCATCTCATGAACACATTGACAAATGTACAACCCAGATTCCATAAAGACCAGCACAACAAGAAAAATGTTCCATCTTCAAGGATCACTTCCTAGTTCAATTTCTCTTCATCTCCGTCTTATTTTAGCTCAGGCTTCAGAAGGGATTGAATCAAAACACATGATTGACAAAGCAAAATCATTCCCATCAATACTAAAAATAAAGTAAGTCAAGTCAGAAAAGCCAATAAATTGAAAGCATAAGTAATTAACTTATTTCAACTGGAAAGAAACAACTAATAAGATAAAGAAATTGCAGTCATGTACACAACTTGATTAAATAGGTTTCTTCAGATTGTTTAAAAATCTTTCATGCCTGAATAAGGAAAGAGGAAAGCAATCAATCTTTTACTTGACACAAGGGAATAACTATGTACATCACAAAAGGATTAATTTTTTTTTAACTTATAAAGTCTTGCAAACACCCAATTAAATTAATACTCTAGATTAAAACAAAATCATACTGGGAAAACCTAAAGTGCTAACATATGCACAAGAACAAGGCAAAATTGACTCCTATAGAATTAGAAAACCTGTAATGTTACCATAATCCAATTAAAATTAAATAATACATAATTTTACCTCATAACTATTAAAGAAGAATATTAGAATATTTTTTCTCAGATTTTTTTTTTTAAATAAAAGGTCTCCTCCTAGTTTTGTATTCTTTGTCTGAAAGGAAGTGCATCATTGACACCATATACTCTAACCCAAAGCAATTTTGTATATATTGTAACTTAATAGCTTATGCTAAACTTTTCATCAAATACTGCAGTAAGTGGGCAGGTGTTTGCAGCAGAATAAGCCCATTGAGAAATGTGAAATGGTGCTCCAGCACCTATTTTGGCAAGCTTTGCTGGAATAGATAGACTCTTCTGATTTTAAATTAAATTTAATTTGTGCAGTTTGAGCTGTGAAACTGAAAAATGATTGCTCGCTTTAATCAAATACTTTAGCACTACACCACACAGAACCTAATTCAATGCTTATCTGTGCAATCAAGGGAGATATGGAAATGAGTGAGCTCAGTAGATGTTATTCTTACCCCACTTTAGTTGCATGACAAACATTAATGGAGATATAATTACGTTTAGTGTATGCAATCGAATACAGCTCATGCTCACATCTTCTAGAAACCTTTATGCTTGGATGCATCTAGTAATAATGCTTTTAAATGCTTACAAAAATTAAGATCCAGCACTAAATGATAACCATTACGATTCAATATGGCATTTAAACAAGGTATTTGTTTAACTTTTGCAAAAAGTACATTTTGTTTGCAACACAACGAACACTTAGCTATATCCAACATACACTAAACATACTGTTCATTTCAGCAATTTTATCTCTTGCAGGAAACTCAGTGCTGGAATTGCAATTTTATTTTTTTATAAACTCCGCTTTTGAAATCACCATCCTCAAAACTCGCTCAAACCTTTGATATACCTATAACATTGATAATTCTGTATGTTCACAGGAGCCTGGTGAACTATGTGATTTATTATAAACCAAGTTGATCACTGATAACAGCTGAACAGTTGTGCACACCACAGTTTGCCAGATTCTGATCTGTCCCACATTTACTCCAAATGAAAATTCTGCTGACCTGTTCAGGAAACCTTATGGTGTTTTCTTTAAAGAAGATGAAAAGATGTTATTATTTTCCAGCTACAGTATAACCAATTCAATCAGCTAGATATAGTGAAACCCAGCAGTATTATACATACAAAATCTGAGGAAAAGGTCTGATAATTAAAAGACCTCCTTCACTACTGTGGCTCAATGATTATGAACAATGCTTTCGACATTTGGTAATTTAAAAAGGGATATTTCCAGTTTGGAAAAATACAATGTATATTGATTTCTTGTTGCCGTTTCAAAGGATTTAAGAATTCTCCAAGAATAAATAAGCAGTGCACATAAAAGGCTTACTAGCTGAAATATGTAGGTGACAATAGTTTGCTCAATGTCACACTGACTGAGGTGTTTCTGTGAATTAACTTCTTTTTAGAAACCATAAATTTAAAGTTTTATCAAAACCGCAATTATTGCCTAACACCATTTGCATCTTTAAGTTTATATATCTAATCATCAAAAATTAGACACTAATTAGATACTGAATAAAACAGTAAAATTAAGACCTACTGTACAGCTTCAAATTTCATTAAAAAAATGTTGCATTAGTAATGAGCCAGCACTTAAGGCTGCCATCATTGAGAAAGTCAAACTGTTTAAAATAGGAAAGGAACATAAATGAAATGTTCAAAAGGATGTTTTTACTTCCTTTACTAATTGGTAACAGTGGTCAGTTTTCTTTTAGTCTATAGCAATATCATTCAAACACACTTAACATTTTAGGAAAGATTAAGACAAATATTAACTTCGGGCTAAAAAGGTTTCAAATATTTTAAACAGGTTCCAAACAAAAAAAAAAAGAAATTCAAACGAAAGAATCTTTATATGTTTTCAGTTTGAAACATAGCACACTGTCAAAATGAAAACATTATTACCGACTGTAACCTTCTGAAGGATGAGCTGAAGAATGACCTGAAGAAGAATGGACCTGATCAGACTCTTGGTAGACTGCTGTGGGATGTTCTATTCTTCCTGTGCAGCTGCAGTCTGCTGGCAATGGTTAGCAGGTCAAGGTCATTTGTTATAGACTGCAACACTGGGTTAGTTGGTCCCACAGATGTTCTACTGGACTCAAGTTATGAGAAGAAACTGGTCCCAGTAAAACTGACATTGCTTTCCTGAATGCATGTCATTGAAAATCTTCCACAGTGCAAATCAACATTTTCAGATTGAGTGATCACAAAAACTACTGTCTCAAGAATTTTATGTTTCAATGTTGCTGAACAGTGATGCCTCCCTTAATGTGCACCAAAGGTATTCTGATGTTAAAAGGGATTCCTTCCTATATCATCACACTTCTACAACCCCACTTGTTGGACTGAACAAAGCAACAGTCAGCCTGAGTTCCCAAACATATGATCTTTCATGGGTCTATCAGGGGCAAAACTGCATTAATCCACATTCTCTGTCTCCACTTCAGATATTCTCTAGCCCTCAGAAGACAATTTCATTTCTTGGTTGTCACAAGGTTCATTCAGAATGTTTCTCAGAATGCATATTTTCACATAGGCAGTGAGCTATTGTCATTTTGCGAATGCATATGTAATATGGAATGCCACATGATGTACTGTAGTCTCTGGAGTCAAAAAATATGCAAATCGATCAGACGGTTTTGTGCCACTGAAATGACTTGTGATGTGTGCAGTTCTGTTCTGCCCCTGTCAGAATTCAATCACGGTCGCTCATGACACAGCTCCACACCCTACATCGTGTATGATGGAAATGTGTCATTCCACACTCTCTTTCTTCTATACGATTACATCAGAGTAAAGGGCCTTATTTATCTCCTTTATACACATATATCACTGAGAGTTTAGAACTGTGTGACTGTGAGATTGATAGAGTTGTTCTTGTGTGAAAACTCACTAATAGGGAAGAATATTTAGTTTTCTTTTTCAGTCCATTAAAACTGCTTCTGTGGCAAGTAGAATACAAACACGAAAGAGCTTTGCTTTGATACAGTTGCAGCAATCTGCACTTTTGTGCTTGAGATTCTTTTTAATAGCAGACATACTTAATTGGATCTTATTACAACAGAAAAAAAAATGAAAATAATGGTTACTGTAAATACCTTATTCCAATTATCCTAACCAGGAATACAAAACCTCAGCACATTTTACAAAATGTAACTTTACCAGCCATTGTAAGGCATGATAAATAGGTTTCTTTAAAGAGGAAAACATCTCCCATTTTGCACATTTCCCCTGATAACAGTCGAGATTTAATGACTTTCCTGGTATGCTCTGCATTAGGATGAAAATAGTCAATTTGCACTAGTTGTTTTATCTGAAGGTGTAAGACTTAAAAGAAAATAATTGAAACTAATTTTAAAAAAATCATTTTGATTGACTAATTCCCTAAGTTGGAAGGGCACTAGCCAAAACAATTCTTCTGTTATGTAAGCATTGCTATGAGAAATAGAACATTAATGGAGAAATGCATGGCTTGTCTTTTAGTCTTTGATTTCCAGATTCAGTATTTGCATACAACCAAGTTAGGATTAAGTTTGAGAAAAATCTCAAATTTACATTAACCTTACAATCTGACCATGACATTTTGTGCTTTATGTTGTTTAATTATGAATTTACTGCCACTCCAGTTTGATAAAAGGAATTAAGTCTGGGTTTATTTATGCTAAAATGCTGCAAAACATAGCTACTGGATCTGGAAGCAGGTTCTGGGATAAGCAGCATTCAGTAATGTAATGGATTCCAAGAATACATCCCTTCAACTAGAATTGTTATTATGATAATAAGGGTCTTTGCTTTCCTCAATTGAAGGACACAGCACTATTCCACTTAATAATAAAGGCATAGTCTATTTAATATTCTGTATACATTTATTCCTAAAGAAAATGTTATAATTCGATGTAGACTTGTAATTTTAGATAGGCGTCTAGAGACAGTCATGCTAACAATATGTTTTTGTATTCTTTTAGATCTTTAAGAGTGAATGACAATATGAGAAGAACCATAAATGCACTAATAGTAGTCACAGTGCCATTCACTAAAATAAACATTTGTACTTTAAAGCTGAATGAAGACTTCATAAATAGTACTACTAACATTGTCAACTCAGCCATAACTCAGAATCCATCCTCAATAAATATCATATGTGATTCAATAAAATAAAACTTGAGTGAAATGAGAAACTGACAGAACAAGATCAATTAAGAATGGTTACTATGGTAACTTCACAACAGCACTTCCTTTCTAGAACAGACAATATTGAAATTACTAGTATTTTTGTGGTCTGAAAACCTTACATCCCCAGTGATACTAGATTAATTCAGCTAAAAAGCTTGCAGAGTGTTGCTTTATTTACTGTAAAATGAAATGCTATACTTAACATTCCAATCTCTACTTTCATAGAGGTGAATTTTGAGGTGGTGGTTTTATACCTTTCAGAAAAAATCAAAACAAAATCCTTTTCTTTTTTGTTTTTCAGCTTTTCTATTGTCTATTTTCAGGTACAGTGTTTACTGTTCTGAACAAACTCTGGGCACATTATCATTGTTATGTTGTATCAATGTATCCCACTTACAAGCCCAAGAATCAACAGGGTATGTCTGAAAATTAAGGACATATACATGACCATGACCATGGTTTCCGCTTTAAAAATCAAAATGTCAGAATGATTGCAGCCAAAAAGAAATGCAGTTTAGTTAAGCTATAAATGATTGTGAATAGCACACTGTAGTTGGTTATAATGATACAGAACTTTAATTGAATGCCTATATTCCATTTTGATGACTAAGAAATATTCCTGTTTTAAATTAGGTCAGTAAGCATCTTAAATACAGTAATATTGCTTTTTTCTCTTTTGGATTAAAGAAATAATCCATTATGGTGCAAGTGGCACATTCCTGCACGAAGCAGCAGTTTTTCTATAGAAGGCTTTACAGAAATTGGTTGCGTTACACTTATCTTCTTTATTCAAGTTAAACAGGCAAGTCAAATTAGCTGAAATTAGGCTAAATTAGTTATGCCCTAATTAGGTATTAGAATGAAATGCAATGTTGAGGAAATTATAATGGTTTGACAAAAGTACTTTTTTAAGCAAACTCAGTCAAGCTACCTTTGCTCCAAAGCAGACAAATTATTGACACTTTTGCTAATCTTTACCTGAAAGGATTCATTTACTAAATTACTAAATAGCATTCAATAATAACATAATACATGTTATCTAACTATAATCATGTTTGGGAGACAAGAAGAAAGATTTGAAGTTATTAATTCCAGAATAGTCAAAAAAAGAGAACTAAAACCATCTGTTTGTGAAGGCGGGGTCTGATTTCCTAGAACTGTAATATGCTATGTGTATGAACTATATTAAATCAGCATTAACAACAATAAAAGGCAAGAAGAGTCAAACTATAGAAAAAGAAGGTCATATGTTCAACCTATAGCAACAGATAATAAACTATACTACATTTAAAAAGCATAATCTGGCAGTGGATCAGCATTATGCATTTCAAAGATACTAATAATATGTGTTTTATAATATCTACTCCAATAATATTTATTATTTATATGTATTATGTATTATATAATTCACCTCTGGACACAAATACCATACAGTATGTACAGTAGGTGGTGTTATATTTTTTTTCCAGAAATGCATTTGAATATGTACTGTATTGTGGTTTTGCCAATGTTTCTAGAGTAATCGAACACAAAATGTCGTTGGAAACATTCCACAGACCACAGATGTCACCAGTATACATGTTCTGAAAGACAAGGATACTAACATTAAACATGAATAATGTCAGAAAAAATATTTTAAGTTTAATTGCCCTGAAGCGTAAACTGTCTTTTAAACAGTTGGGACATCATAAATTACGTAAGTCTCATATGGTTCACTTGGTGATAACTTGTGGAGTAATATATACAAGTACTCTCTTCTTAATTTGTTTATCTCAGACCTTTTGTTAATTTTAATATAAACTGGTACAATATTCTGGATATATGTAAATATAGTTTATACATCTGCACTCAAACTTTAGACAAAAAAGAAATGAAAGGGAGACATTATGCTACAAAATTTAAGTTTAGATGACATCTGCATGATAGGATAACAAGTGTGATATTTAGGAATGAAGTGTCAGTCCTTGAGAGACACACCTTGTAATTTGGGTAACAATGACTTTTAGTCCTTAAGTAATGTATCAAAGCTGTGTGTGCTACAAACAGATAAGAACCTCCTGTTCAAAATAATATCCAGAGTATTACTCTCCAGCTTCTTGACTGATATTCCCAGAGGCTTTGTCTAGCAGATGCGTGAATGACTTTCCAAGTTTAATTTAATGCTTTCATGCTTCCTTAGATTGCTACATGTGCTGGATAAAATCATTTCAGTGAGATTCAACTGCCTCTGATAGATCCCTTTTTGTGAGCTGAAATGCAACTTCTAGTGAGACAGAAAAGTACACTCTGCATTAAGATGTATATTAATCCTGTTCATATAATAATAAAAAGAAATGAAATATTTAAAGAATCATAAGACAGTTTTGTTCTTTTCCTGGCTTGAAGAGTTGGTTGGCTGCCTTTGCAAGATGGACATTAGATGTACACTTCAAACCTTCTCAATGTCAAGATGCTCCTTAAGCAATAATTGAGGTGCTGTATCTAATTATGCCTTTTCATAAATGTCAGCACACTGTGTTCAGTTTCCTTAGGTAATATTTTAATAATGCTTGTTGAGTGCTTCAAATAATCACTTTAAAAACTCTAATTCCTTTGGAAAAATAGCGTTAGATTACACTGTGTCCTGGAACCTCCAGTACAGAAATAAAATGTTATTGTTTTTTTTTTACAATCAAAAGCAACAGCATGTGAAAAGAGGAGGCTGTCTATGACCTATGACAACAAGGAACAGTGCAATTTGAATATTATTTTTAAAAATCAAATACAATAACACCAAACTTCTAATTTCAAATAAACATGTTCTGGACTCATGCTTTTGTATTAAATGTAGTTTTATGAAGTAAAGGTTTTGGCTATATTTAATTTAAATCCAAACATACAAACAAGAATTTTCACAACAGAAGAAAAAGGAAAATAACTCAAAGCCTTGAAAATCTGCTGCAGTCTGTCTTTGTGTACATGTCATAGTAAAAGCACAGGCTACAGTATGTCTTTATCCTATGCAAAATCAATCAAATACATTTTAATTATGAAAACTAATACTTAAATATTTATTATGAGTTTATATTTTCTCTTTTAGGAAATGGTAAATGTCTTTTGGCAATTTCAGCATTTATTACTGTATGATTATGAACCCAAAATATTATTATGTGGGAAAGTGTTATTTAAATTATTAAAAAACTATTGTACAAAAATGTAAGTCAGAAGTGTTAGGTTTAAAAATGCCTGGGCAATGTATGCATGATTTTGTAAAGCAAAGCTTTTGTGGCTTTTTGTGGATGAAAGAACCAGTGAACCTCCTAAAACTCAAAGTTTCTTTATTACTATCACTGTTACATTGTGTTATACATTATCTGTAAATATCTGTAAATGGGCTCAGTCCTTTGCTCAATGTGATCGTTTCCTAGTAGTTTTTTTTTCTAAAAGCTGTAATTGAAATTGGTTATGATGTGCAGATAAGCACATTAGATTTCCACAGGATACTGAAAATTTGGGATATTTAAAATGTGATAATAAATATTGCAATTTGCAGTTTCTTCCAAAGAAATAGACAGGTTTTAGTTAAACTAAAACAACCATGGAATTGACCTCTTGTCTCTTTAGGATTGTGTTCTAAACGTTCTAACTGAACAAATTTAATGACCTAATTTCTGAACTTTTTCATTCTAGTTAACATAAAAGGTTTCCATTGTAACATACTGTAAGTCTTTCAATTCATAATATCAAATGTTGTATACAACGTCTGTTGTATATTGAGAAAATTATAAAACACAAAAAGATTTATCAATTCCAAACATAGATGAAGCTGCAAAATTCTTACCCATAATTCTAAGTATTGCTGTGTTATGACTATTGAATTAGAAAGACTTAGACACTCTACAAGGCAGCACTGCATTTGAATCAAATAATGTATGGAAAGTATGTATATATCCACACAGAAAACTGTAAATTGATGTTTTCTGGTTGCTAAATATAAAGTAATGACAATGTCTAAAATTCCACTCCATTCATGAATTATAAAAAAAACAGCCACAGCAAAAAGAAATGAGATATGCATTCAGGGAAAACAATTTACATGAAAGAAAACATTTTTTTTTAATGAATGTCCTTTATGTAAGTCACAATTTCACAATAGTGGTTGGAGAAAATAAACAAATGTGTCTACCAAATATTAAATGACCTTCATTACATCAGAAAGAACAGGACCTAGAAAGAAATACTAATGAGAAAATCTAACAATACGATTAAAAACAAACCACATATACTGCAGCCAATCTTATAGCATAGTGAGTCAACATATGCAGTTTTTTACATCCTCAATTACTATCAACCTACAGTAAGTGCAGCTTTCCTCTAGTAGTTTTGAGTTATGTTCAAAACCTCAAATGCTCCGGCATAAATAACAGATAAAGATACAGTCTTCTAAACAAATATTTCATCCAGGATCACTCAGCATGTTGCTAAACAGCATTTGAAACCTGCATATAACAGACATCCAGAGACTGACCCTCCCCCACCTTTCTGATCTCCCTCTAATGGTCCTCAAAGGCATTCCATTATTTATTGCAATAGCAGGGGCGTGATATTATTATTCTTTGTCTGCTGCTACCAGTGTTGTAATTGCTAACCCATTGCTTCTTCTTTTTCAGTATCAATAATTTAAATATAAGTTACAATATTAAAACAGTAATTTGAATGTTAACACAGTTAATTGCCAAACCCCACCCCACCAATGCACCAACCATAAAATGCAAGTATTGTTGTATTAGTTAAAATATTTGAATTAGTTTAACAGAAAGGATAAATTACATTGCTACAAGTCTTTAATTTGTAACCTCCTGCTGTTTTGTTTGCAATTTGCCCCCCTATAGTTTGGTATGTCTGCTTTTCACAAGGTACAGTGAACTTTATCTAGACATTCACACTGACTAAGAATGCACCACTAATGAGCATTATATGTAGACAATAGACACAAATGCCAATATGTCTTTGTTACATGTAGAAACGGAAAATGTACAGTACTTTGGAGACACTGGCTCATAGAAACCTCCACTGAAAATGTATAGTAAATTAAATACTCCTAAAAAGAACTTAAATTACTCTGTAAGATAGTGAATGAACTTGAACCATTTTTTTATAGACATTGCTTTCTTTTATTTATGACAATGACAAAAGTTGGCAAGGTAACCATTAACTAACAGTATATTATACATGTCACATTTATACCGGTTAAATAGTACTACATGAATCTTTTAAAACATGATTATTCTTATTTTAGAATTTTGTTGTAAAGTTGTAATCGAGAGTTCTAACCATTCTTTTTTTCTTAATTTAAAAAATATATATACTGTACACAGTACCACAAGATACCTGAAAACAAGACTGAAAAGACACACCAGGATGACTTTTTTTATTCAAACAATATATATAAAACAAAAAGAGTAAAGGTACAATGTCCAATAAAGTGCAGTTTACTGGAATTGCCATGGGTAGCAAACTAAACGTGAAATCTGGGTTCTGACAGGACATTCCTTACACACATTTCCCTATGCAATGAACCTTATTTTTCTGATGAAAGAATATTGTTGCAATAATTATGCATTATAGACTTTATGAAAATCACTTTTACTTTGGTTTTACTTTGGTATTCCATTAGTTTTGATGTAGTTTCCAAGAATCTGAGAAATAGCTTCGTTTTACTTTATTACACCGTACTTTAGGTCTACCATGATCAGTATTTCTACACTAGGCAATATTTGTTAAAGTACATGGAGATACCATCATGTTGTAAAGCATTAATCTATCAGGAAACCACAACAAAAATATGAAAAATATATGGTAAAGATTACATATTCTATAAACAAACCCTATAAACCTACAAATATGCCATACGGTATATAGGTACATTTACAAAGGTTGTTCTGTACAAGGAAACTGTTCATTTTTGTTAGAGTCAATAAAACTAAGCAAACAGAAATGCTTTCTTCCTAGCTCAATCACGTACATTTTCAAAAAAGAGCCTGCTGATTGTGCTCAACAAACAAGAACAGGAACAATTTCAGCTTGCATTGTCTACAGCAGCCAGGCTTCATGAAAGAAAAATGCAATAATATGAAATGCAGTCAACAGAGTGACTTAAGTGACAAAGGCAAGAGAAAACAAATATGACTTCAGTTTAGTTTTAAAGTGAGAGAGGCTATGGTGCCAAGGAGATCCACAGGGACTACACAATTCCACTGAAACAGCATCCTTTCCCAGCAGACCTGCATCAAAAAGCCTTACCGTATCCACACTCATAAACACTGTACTAAAAATGCTAGGGCAATTTTCTTTTTCCTTTCAATTTTTAATGTTAAGGAAATTGATTTGAGGGGAATCATAATTGAAGCTGCAAAATTTTAATTCATTCTTTATGCATCATGCATCAGACTATATAGGCTGCTGGGGCATAATTTTAACACAAGTCAGCATTTGAGCACTGTTTGGAGTGGTGGGTTTTAGGATAGCAAAGTCAAACAACAAAATCTATCAAATCTGTTTGTCTATTATTCACCTCAGTAATCCTTAAACCAGCATAATGAGTGGGAGGAAGCTATTCCTTTCAAACAGTTTTTCTGTTTCTGCCAGTGCTCCCAGAATAATAGATTATAAGCTTCCTAATACAATATCTATAAGGTCAGCACTGACATGTATAATGAAGTTATGTCTATTTAAAACACTCAAAGAAATGGGGCATTAATGCTTGCTGATTTTAATTGATCAAGGAAGTAGCTGCAATATTGTTTGTAACATAGGCTGCTATGTTGCTTAAGGGCATAGTATTTAATTATGATTCACATTACTAATTAATTATTACCTTACTTTGACAGTTTTAATGTCAGTGAATGTCAAACAGCGTTTTCTCAGGACAGAAATGAACAACCTTTCAATCCATAGCTCTCTGAGACTTCATGGTGAAACTCCCTTAGAAAAGCAATATATGTTTTGGGTTACATTTTTGACATTATTCATCCACTATTTTCCAGCAAGTTGCTATATTCTAGTCTGTGACAATTTGAGTGTCCAGGAATAAAAACACACAGGCTATAACCTTCCATGGTGATGAGCAATATTTAAGATCTCAAGAAATGTAACCAGAGATTGCTGTTATGGGCTTCAAGGTCATTTACTTGCTTTAAAGTCTATTGATTAAAGAAACCCATCTAGTCATTTATACAAGAGATCTTACCATCATTATGGATTTAAACATCTAGCTAATGTCTAGCACTCACCAAATTGTCTATGGTCCTCAATTTAAGTGGTGAAAATACTCGTAATTTGTTTTACCCATCTAAGAGCAAAAAAAGCTCATATTATAGTTTTTTCATTTGTTCTAGGCTATTGAAACATTTGGTTTGATGCTTGTCAAATACCTACTAAGCAAGATTCTACAATTCAAGGCATTAGTCTTATCAAGAAAGTTGAATCACAATGGAGTGTGAGAAAGCCAATTGTATGTTAAAAATGTAAATATATATATTATATAAAATTTTTACTTAATTTCTTTGTTCATTAATAATGAAGATACACATTAATAAGCATTGCATGTTGGTTATTAAAATGTAGTCATTATTGGTGTTACATTATTAAACTTTGTGGTACTAGGAAGCATTTTACTACATATTAAGGTAATTCCTTATTAATAATATGTAACATGTTTCTTATCTATGACATTTACTGTATACAACTTCAATTATATAATTAACATAATAATTAATAATACAGTAATGAGTCTAATCTCATTCTGGTTTCTGAGAAAATGAGAATACCCTGTTGAATGGAATTCAGGTGCATCATAAGCATTTTGATATAGTGTTACCAAAAAGATTTCTCCCTTTTATTCATTTATAGAGTATTATCTGAGAAATGCTGCATACTGAGATTCTAAAGACATGCAGCTTCTTGTATTGTATTATAGCATATTTTTAGTTATATTTCACTACTTGCACTTACCATTATATTAACAACAGTATGTATGTGTATGTTTAAGACTAAGGTATAACACATTAGGGACAGCAAAGGAGATAAGAGGGATAATTTATCAATAATAGGGATTATTTATATTTTATCAGTAAAAGGTATATTGTATAAGTAATAAATGCCTAATATAAAATAAATAGGTGCTACTTACAAGATATGGAATAGGCTTACATACCTAGAATTACCTAATTGTTTTTCGTAAAAACTAATACATGCCTTAAATACTGTGCTTCTAAAATAAAGCATTACAAAGCATACACCTAAAAATATTAATAGATTTCACAGGAGAAACACATGGAACAATGAGAAACAGTATGCACATGGAGAATTCAACAAAAATATTCATGTTCCTTCTGCTCCTTAAAGATCGACATGATAGTTTTGAAAGTATGAATGGACATGTGAAAATGTGATTAAGTCACACATTTTGTTTTATTTTATACAACTAATGCCTTCTGTACTGCTATGCATGTTGTACAGAAAAGGCAGAGAAGAGGAAGGGTGGGTTTACAGATTATTTGAGTCAGATTTAGTCTAATCCCAGATTTATTAAATAAATTCAAGTCTAAATCCAACCAGATCCAAAACATCTGAAATTATTTATAAAGTAATTGTTATCTGTAAAAATAATCAAATGAATCATATATAGTTAAAATATTACTGTGGATCTTAAAATTAACTGTTAAATTTATAATGAATTCTGGACAGTGAAATCCTAATCGGGTACTTTTTCCCCATAACATGGGAATAATGAAATGTCATAGAAATGTATACCAAAGGTAACATCATACCATCATAACATTACAAAAATGAGCAATCTACTAATATATGATATAATCTAACTGATATGTCTGTGCCCTTCATGAGTAACGAAGCTTGTGTAGTTGCTTTCAACAAGAAGGCAGCCTGTCTGTGATAAGAAGTTGCTCAGAAGATAAAGTGTTCTGCTTTAACAATCAGGAGACCAGTCCAGAGAAACCAGGAAACCTTCCCTGTAAAAGACAGGACATATCCTTGAAGGGAGAAAGCTAACAGACTAACCCATATCCATCTGGTCCACCTGTGTAATCATTTTCAATCTTCATGGACTACCGCACAAAAAAATCCAAGAAATCATAATCCGTGTATCTGAAAAAACTCTGAATGAAAATGAATATTCAGAGACCATTCAGGAGTAGCATGTCAATAGGTGCGAGATAAACCTGTCACATTCTGGGGACTAGAAAATATATCAGGTGATGGCAGGATAGTGGTAGAGTGTTTCATTGACCAATTAATAGAAATCTTATTTGATAAACCTGGTAGTGTGTGGAGACTTTGCGATGAGCATCATGCCACCTGCTGCACTGTTCATGTCAATCTGTGGGGCAGTATACTGTATGTTTAGTAATGTGGGAAAGAATCTCCTTTAATGAAAGTATACCTTGGTAAGGATTAAGGGCAACCTTACTTCTAAGTAATCCATTCCAAAGTCAATGGGGAAGTATCAATATTTTCATCAAGACAATGCAACCCCTTGAATTATGTATTACGATAATTCCAATTTTTATGATTAATTTATCTAATAGAGGGAATCATTTAGAACTGTCAGCATAACCCTTTGTAGTACTTTAGTAAGGGTTGACATTTTGTGTTTCCTTTACCTTATTTTTGTTTGACACTGTCACTTTACCTGAAACATTAAATTGTCCATATCTGAAAATTGTATTCTGAAATTCTCTTTCAGTTATGCAGTGTTACCTGTCAATGAAAATCATACCAAATACAAAGGGAAATTAAGCTCCTTCGATTATTTTCACTAAGGAGAAGACACTGTCACTATTAGGATTGCTCACTCTGAAAGCATAATTGAGTCAATTGATTTTTAAACAAAAGCAAGGTGTAACCATGAGAATTTCTTTCAAAAACAAGAAGTTAAAAAGGAAACCTTAAAGTACCTTGTGTGCTTTTTTGTTTGCAAAAGGGGCAACAAATGATACCAATGAATTTTCTGATACATCTGTCACCATTTGTAAGGCAGTACTATGTAGTTTAATGTCAAATATTGCCTTTTCAACTGAAAAACGGAAAGTAAATTGCAAATAAAATCTGTCAGCTGGCAAAAGAGGAGTCTGGAGAGTCCTATTGCAAATCCAGTGGAAGCTAATCAGAAAACCCAAGTATCGTCTGTGGAATATCAATATCTTTCTGAATTAATGACGGGCCTTGGGCATACTCTTTGTGGGGCAGAACAGATTGGTTTGTCCCTGTGATTTATGGGGCAAGGTCTGATAGGCTGAGTTGCTCATTTCTGAAAACCACTGAAGGACAAAAAATTGAAATACTGTATGTATGGAATTATAATGCAAATGCCATTATTGGACTATACACAGGTATGCCTATTAATTACACATAGTGTGCAATGAATATTAAAGTATACTATATGTACATTTTATCCAAAAAATAATAAAGTAGCATGGCTAAATTAAGCAACCTATTGTAGCAGGAGTAAAGCTTGATTCAATGTTGTTATTCTAAGACCTGTTAGATTTGGAATAGTACATAACACCTGAATAGTTTGAATGTAAATTAATTTACAGTAGTAGTTGAGGTTTTATATTCCTCCCTGTAATCTATGCATGATTCTTTGGTCATTTAGTAAATAGCTTGTTTCACACAGTATACTGTATGTAGATGAATTAATGAAAATATGTTACTACATTATGTTTTATTCAACATAGCATTATAAATGGATTTTCTCAATGCATGTAGTGCATCTTGTTTCCTAGAACCTTGTTGTATTTTGGAGTGAATTACAATTTAATTAATATTAGGTTAGCTAGCAGTTACAGTATATCAATTTTGAAAGGTTCAACCAATTCAACCAAGAAAATTGCCTTTTTTAAGAAAATAATGTAGATACCAGAGAAATGAAAATGCAGTAATAATAGTTTAATGTAAGGCAAAGAGTAAATTCTACAAATTCATATTAACTAGTTGGGGGAACAGAAGTAGCTTTTTTATTGCTTAAAATTGCTTGTCACCGAAACGGTTCTGTCTGGCAAGCTACAGGCATTGTGAGATTACATCAAAATTGATTTTTTGTGTGTGGCAAGAGATGGTTTATATACATCAGTGCATTCTATACATTTGAGAAGGATCCAACAGTAGTCATACAAAATCTAAAATTCTCTGAGAGTTGGAGATAATATTCCCCACCAGTTCCAGGTGTCATATACAGTAGTAGTAGTAGTATCTTAGAATATAGTGTTGTCTCAAATCTTGTCAGTATATTCACAAGAGCACAGGAAGCCCAAGGGTCAGCAGTGCAAGAGTGATTCTCTAGTTCACCAATTCATCTCACAGTCGGTGGCATTTTGGAGTCATTTTGCCTGAACGGCTGTCGGGGAATAGACGTTTTGTGAGACTGAGATGCAAGAAATCAGTTGGGTCTTAAGATGTGAAGTATTGCTCATTGAGACTTGTCTCCCCAGGGAGAAGCAGAAAGGCTTTGACAAGACAGAGGTGGAGTACTAGCAATGTTATTTTGTCAGCGTAAATCCAATCACACAGAGAACACTCTTCCATTTCCATGTATCTTTCAGTTGCCAAAGAATATGAATATAGGGATAATGAACCTAATCATTCATATTATTTGTGCAAAACACAACAAAGACAAACAGAAGTTGTAAAGAAAATTATGGTCAATGTGCTTTGAGGATTAATATTCCTTTTTGTAATTGTTCAACTGAAATTCTGCTTGAGTCACATTTCATATTGGTTTAAAGTATACTGTTAAAGGGTTTATGCAATTTTTTCAGTCTATGATTGACTCTTGCTGAAGTGATAGCATTCTACACAACCACCCCAAAAAGGCAATGTAGTCATTGATTCAGAAAAAAAATCTTTACATTTATCCAGTACATACTGTACATACAGTAAATACATGAGAATGGCATATGTCAGATGTTAAATTCCTCTAGCAATTTTGCTGAAGCTGCTGCTTTAAACTAATAGTAGTTAAAGCAGCATATTTAAAGCACATGAAATATGATGTTGTAGTATACAGTATGTTACAAAGTAATCACCTACTGTTCCTATCAAAAGAATCCACCAAATTTCAGTGCAAGACATACACCTGTTTGTCACAATTTGTGAAGAACTCAGCTGTTTTTCACACATTTCATATTCCTATCCCAGTGTGCTTTTGTAGTTGCGTGCAAATATTATAAGATTAATACACTTTTTCTCTTAGTACATAGAGAAATTTGTATACATGAATCAGAACTTTTGGAGTTTGTATTAAAAAGTACCCTCATCTGTCAACAATTCTATTAAAAACACATCTCATTTTGACCTTTAACATTACATGTTTTGTAACCAATTGCAGTCTTTGTTGTAAACCAACAATGTAAGAATGGACAGTTTTATACACCATATTCCTGCACGTGGATAGTGACGAAACTGAATTTGAGTTTAATACAGGAAATAAAATTTGAACATTAAAAATAATTGCCAACAATAAAATAAAATCAAATATAATAAAGTGGGGATGAACAAAAACACTGAGACAAATTGAGCTACTTAACAAGCCATCTGGTAACAACTTGGCAACTATAAACATGCCAGGAGATTAACACCCTGAATAGTCCGGGAAAATATGCTGGTGATAATGAGCCATCTACAAATGTTCTAGCACAAAATAATAACAATAATACAACCAGTTATCAGCTTTGTTTTTTTCTACTCAATTCAAGCATAGCTGACAGGAAGACTACAGTATGTAGTTATGTATATAAAGCAACTAATAAGGCACATTAAACAACAAGATTGATTGGTTTGGAATTTTTCCAAGCTCCTTCAATTTCATAGAGTGTTCTCAAAACTGCAAAACCTATTGTGCAGTATTAGTAAACGTTGTTTTATTAAACATTGTTGTGACGCATATTACATTTTTTTTTACATTTATTTTTCAGAAGGGTAGGGGTAATAAGATAAATGTCATGTATTCTTTACAATTTTATTCTCTACTAATCCTTTATAAATGTTATTACAGAAAAAAGTGAGCTTTTGCTTTCCAAACAGATCCTGGTACTAGTATTGTTCAGACTCCAGGAAGCATGGGAGTCCCTTTTTACAAAATCCACCTGTAAGAAACTGATTGCCATAATAGTGTATTTAACTATCATAGATAATGGTGAGTGGGATAGTGAAACAATGTAATGAAATTACACCAATCATTATTGACATTGTTATCTTTTCAACACTACAATGGGTCATACAGTATGCTTCGGTGCAAAATCTTGAATATTTCTTGTTGCTCTTCTCTGGACTTATTTAAGAACAGAAATTGATGTCTATAATGCGATGACCAAAATTGTACACAGTATACTAAATGAGATCTTATTAGTGCATTTATACAGTTAGACCTTCTACATAACTTATCTTTATTTAACATTACTTATCTTTATTTAAATTCAACACTTTCACTATATAGCTTAACCTGTTGCTAGCTGTTTCTAACTTCCCAGAATTGTGAAGATATAAACGGTGTTTCAACATAAAAACATAGTTCTCATAATTAGCCTCTTCTGGCATGTTTCCCATTCTATATTTATAGTTTTCACTACCTGCATGTAAAACCTAGCAACTAGACTACATTAAATATCATCTGCCAGGTGTTTTTGAACTGCTTCTGCAGTATTTACTAAATCTATTTTTTTTCTATAAAGGGCAATTTAGCCTAGTTTACTAACTATATCTGAATCCAGATAATTGATATAAATTAGGAAGAGCATCATTTCATCATCCCAATTTGAGCATTCACCCTTTATCAATACAGTATATACAGTATTTTTGTAAATATTAACCAAATCTCACTTCAAAAATTTGAGAAAAAAAACAATGTTGAACAAAAAATACACTGCTAAACTTTCAATAACTATAACATATAGTGAATGTTGGATACACTTCTATAATTCTATCTTTTTATACAGTATGCTTACATTTTGTCACTAGAAATGGCATTTCACTCTGACAACCTGTATAACCAATCATTATGACCTATTGCCAGAGAAAGCCTTAACTGCTACCCAGCTGTTCTCCAGAGAGCAGCTCAGGTGATTACCACAGGGAAAAACCGAATGCTGCCTGAATAATATATTGTTCTGAATGCTGCAGAATTCCAACACTAAGCCAGGATTCTTGGAAGCAGCTCATCATCAGTATATTTATGTTGTATATGTCCATATCCTAAATGATAATAAATAAGCAAAAAAACATTAAAAGGCTTTTTGGCTTTCACTCAAAACAGAAAATATCTGCTCTTAACGAGCAGCAGAAAAAGTAGCCACAAAGCTTGTGGAGAACACCTTGATTGATGTTTCACATTAGAGAAAACTACTCTATATCCCACTGAATAACAAAGACTTGCTTCTGACTCATCTCTCTTTTTTTCCATTTGTGCTTCTTGCACTGTTAGATACCTATTATTTTCCAGCCCCGCACACTTGGACTCTAACACAAATAACATTAACAGGAATACTAAAAAGGCCACACAGCATGAACATTGATAACAGGCCTATGAAATGTGCAAGTTTCTCATATTTGATTTATTGATGGGGTTTATTTTACAAATGAGCATTTGTGGATTTATATTTTCAGATATATTTCTAAATACAAAACATAATGCCTAGATAAACAAATCCTAAATTAACAGCTGTAGACCAAGTCGAAACTTCAAGACGACAACTTCCTGTGTGACACAAAGGAAATGAATCCTTAAGAATTAAGAATATCTGATTAGAATACTCTATCTGTAATATTTACAATTCAGTCTTTTTACTTGTATTATAAAACTTTTGCCAGAAGTAGTCTACTTCTATGCCAAAGACACATTTCAATGGGGACAATGTTTGTAGGCTTAATAGGCTGAATGGCTTTAGAGCTCTATAAATCTGTGAAGAAGAATTCCTGTTTCACAGATGCTTTGTAAATCCTTGCCTAACTAAAACATTTGTTAATATCTCAAACTGATATATTTGTTAAGCTCTAATTAAATTAAATAACATTTTATATTTTCTGCTTTAATTCAGACTATTTAAAGTGGCTCGTGCATTTTATATACAGATGTTTCAATTTTAGTTTTGTCAAAAGAGCCAACATTTTAACGCAGTATACAGTATATACATTTTTTCTATTGAGAATGAATTTGAGTGGACAACAAAAAGAGAGCAGCTGATCTTTTTGTTAATGTCAATCTGTCCTATAACTTAAAACATCATCTTCCCTTTAATCCTTACAACGTCATAAGAATAAAACATTCATTCCAAACTTGCATTATTAGACAATAATTGATTCAATTTATGTAAGGCTAACGTTTCCTCATTTAAGTTGAAGCACTCTACAAAGCAAAACAAAATGAGCACTCCTGTTCATTCATAATAATAATTTTACAGTTCATACTGTGTTTTAAATTAAGTACCATCAGCAGAAGACATGAAAAGAGCAAACTCATTTTGGAATTTTATAGGAATTTTATGGATGCGGATCTGAAATTAATGATCAACTGTGAATGGTAACAAGGACAGCAAATAAATCTTTGCAATGCAGTATGCATTAAATCAGACAGCTGGACTAACATGGGGGGAAGATGACTTAATCTATTGACATTTAAGAACTGTTGTCTTTGTTCAGAAAGTGGGAGGTGTTTCCTGTTTATTGTACCATCTTTTATCCTTACTCGTCTCCCTGTTCAAGGCAATATTAATGAGGCTGCAGAGTATGAGCTTTTAATGAGGATTTTTGACAAGCCATCAGCCTACGAATCTTAATTATTAACTCTGACGGCATTTCACTGTTTCACAATTCTTCAGTTCTTGTTGCTGAGGAAAGCCTGTCATTTGTGGTAGGAGTTTCTAGTGATGCTAGCATGATTACAGTGAGTCAGGACTAATAAGAAGTGTGTGGTGGGTAGCAAAACACATTTATCCAAAACTGCCCAGAAATTTGAGGGGAGGGAATCTACCTTCTGTTTTAACAAGGATCTTTTTCTTTACTTCAGAAAAGAAAGAAAACAGAAGAAAGGAGTTTTATATTTTATTTGCTATCTGTTGATCTACTGTAAGGTATTTGTGATGACCAAGTAGTCTTAATCTACTTTATGATTGCAATTATATCTTTATACAACATTACATAATTAGTTTCTTGGAAAATAGCTGGGACTGTGCTTAGTCTCCCAAGATCCCATAGGTCTGTGATTCATGTTTTGTATGTTAATTTGGGACAAAGCTGAATCAGATGGGGCAATTAAATCCTAGGAACATAATCTGTTTTATTTGTCCTAGAGGGTTGTGCTTGTGAGGCTGTTCTCAAACTGAATCTCTCGATGTGGAAGCATCAATTGAAGAATCAGTTGGATGTGTTATACTTTCTAAACTGAGAAAACTGGGACTTACATAGTAACAGGAAAAAATGGTACAGGTACAGCAACAATTGTGAAGATGATAAAAAAGTACAGAATACTTAGAAACACCAGTGTGTTTGCAAAGAAAAAACATTCTATGTTTTTGATAAAAATTAAGTATGATTTTACATAATGCCTATAAAAACATTGAATCTGAAAAGGGCTTCCATTAGTAGCAGAATTAGTAGTTACATAACATAATATCAATTCACAGAATAAAGGTTTTTAAAAACTTAGAATTAAAACATCTATTGGGACCATTTTTGCATAAAAATGTAAAGTAATGCACAAAACAGTTTTAAGAATATAGTCTTCTAGCCTGGTAGAAGAATATTGCTGTTGTTTTTTAGATTTGTAAATTAAACTAGTCATGGACACATGAGAAAACCCTAACGTACCTTAGAATTATCACACATATGTTACTGTCCAAATGTTTCAAATGTCTTAGACACAATTAAGTTACAAAGTATGTAATGTTACAAAGTATGTATGTAATGAGCATCTACAATTTATTCCACAATTATCTTGAGTCTTCTACAATTATAAAGACCTTGATTTATTAATACAGATTAGAATGGATGAGAAGAAACCAAGTTTATCATTTAGTTATCTGTAATTCATATTGATCAGAATCTATGACCATGGCAAGATAAAACTATATATGATGAACTAATACAAAATGTGGTACTAGTTAATCCATTGCATTTAGCAATCATATCTAAACTGATGAAGTCAGGTATTAATTTTACCATCCAGATTTTTATAAATTATCTATTAGCATTAAGCAAGAGGGAAAACTGAAAAGATTGGAACAATGTAAAATGTGTAAGGTTTTTGCACAGCACTACATACAGTATCTACAGCTGTAATGACTCTTGTCGCACATATTACAGCCCTTTCAATACTGCAAGTGAGTTTTCTCTGCTTAGTATTCTATGAACAGTGGTCAGAGTCCTTGCATTGCCTTATTCCTATCATGCTGACAGAAGCACTTCTACAGGCAACTCAGCCCTGTCCTTGCACTCTCCCTCTAACCGATATTGACGTTCAAGGGATTGCAAAGAGTTCTAATCTTAAACAGCTGAGGATTACATTTTGTTACAAGGAGGTATTTTTATTATTATTACTTGTTTAGAACTCCTGTTGATCAAATGTGATATATAACAAAAATAAACATAAAAATAAATAAAACCTGACGTGCTTCTAGTCAAAATCAGAATTTTAGTGTTTCTTTACAGCTTGCTGACCCCAACATCCCCAAACATCAGATCAAGTACAGAACTAAATGAATGACAAGTAGTGCATAATTACCCCCTGTGCTTAATTAAGAATTCTAAGGATATTGTTCTAAACAGTTAAAAAAATGAAGTAGTAGTCTAGTTCCCCACTAGCATATGGCTTTCTAGCAATACGTTTTTTACATGTTCAAGAGAACATCAATCACATCAATCCATTCAGCTAAATAAATGATCAATCTTTTATATTCATGACTAAAAGAAAAGTGGTGCAATGCAAAAAGAGATGGAATGAAATAGATGAGTACAGGAGCATTACATTAAATTTCATTCAGATGGTTGGGAGATAATCCAATGGTTTGTTGAAGCACACAGTCAAACAAACTTGTTCAGGGTCTTTCAACTCAGATCCTCTTTACTGCACCTACTTGTCATCACAAGAAAATGAAACAAATATGACTTAAAATAAGAAACAATATAAAAATATAACAAAGAAATAACAAAACACTAAAAAACAATATAGATTTGCAAGCTGCAGCATGTAGAGCATATAGGCTTTCAGATGATTGATTTATAGGTTTTATGAAATCATTTGTAAGCAAACACAAGTGTTCTTTTTGATTACGGCATGAATTCCCAGATGATGGTGTATCATTGCCATATTCAGTCAGACCACGGAGCAAACCCTGGAAGGTCAATGTAGACAAGTCAAATGTAACTTGTGTGTCCTTGAGATGAGGACGAAAACAAGAGCGCCCAGAGAAAAACCATGCAAACACAAGAACAACATCAGTTTGAACTCAAAACCAGGACCTAGAAGCTTTGATTCAGTAGTGCAATCACCACACCACAATAAAACACTAGTTTGCTTAGCGATGATTAAAACAGGTGCCTCTGAGTGAGACTGGAAAACTAGAGAGGACATATATGGCATTTCAGTTACTTGCTGAAGATGACATTATAATGCCAAAAGCTGTATGCATACCACCATTATTTTCTGCAGATTCTGACAAATCAACCTCTGTCATTTATAGACACTTCAGAACTACGTATACTTTGCACACATTGTCTGGGAACAGAAATGTAACATTACAATTATGTGTGCATATGTACTGTATGCAATATTTTGATACATGCTGTATCTTGCAGAGAATTAAAAAAAATTGTGCTTCATTAACATTTTCTGTACTGCTTGTAAGACATTCTAGCAGGGAATGAATCCCATTGATATTTAAGGCATATGCTTTATAGAATGCATGGTCATTAATAGCATTCAATTCTGACAGTCCTCTGGCAGACAATAATGCCATTTGACATTAAACGCCACGCATTTCAGCAGCACTGGGTTTTAGTCTTTAACCCTGAAGACAAATGTCACAATACCTCTTACATGCTTTTGTGTTACACATAGTATTTAAAATTGATAATTTTTTGTCATTTCCAGTCACACTGGGATATGCTGTGAAAATAGTATTCACTTTATATGTTTCAGGAGCTTACAGTCCCCAATTTCATTTGGGAAACCAAAAGTAATACAAATTACTGCCAATTACATGGACTGGGAAGATTGCCTATCACCTTGTCAGTGTGAATTAATTTCAGTCTTAAAATTTCCTCTGTTTACACAGCCTCTTTTTTGTAGCATAGTTGAGATGCACAGAAGTGCATCTACTCTTAATGTTCTGATATGAAAGGTTTGATGCTGCTAAACTTCATTTTACTGAGAAGTGAATGAATCCTAGGGGCCAGAAAACATTTTTCTCTTTTCCCATCACAAAAAGAAGAGTTGGGCTTTTACAACGTGTGGTAGTATATTTGAACGAACAAAAAGTAACTTAATTGTCGCAAGCAGCTATTTTGGCAGAAGGATTTGTGCTCATGCACAAAAACATTTTCATGTCTGCGTGTGCAGAGAAGACTTTGTTTACTCCCAGTTCACAGTCTCAGTCTACCCGACTACAAATTAGTACCCCATGTCCTAAGGCGGAGCGTTTTTATTGTCATAAAAGTGGTCTTGTAATTGCTGATTGTGTGGCACTAAAACGCAAATAACAGAAACAGCAAACTGTAGGGGTTGGTAGGACTATTTTCTATACTGCCGTGCCTTTGAGTAATGAAACAAATATTTCTGAAATGGAACATCACTTGTGAACAACTTATTGCTGCTCAGCAAGCGGACCCCTTTCTCTCTGGGCAGGATGTTTCACTTGTGTTTTCTTCCTTTGTCTTTTGTTTACAAACATTAGATGTTTGTTCATATGGGTGGGGGTGTTACATCCCCGTGTGTGTCCATATGTTTTTTTTCCTTCCTGTATTCAGGTACCCCACCATTGGTCCATCATTACACCATTGCTGCAGCTGTGACGTCATCATCATCTCTACTCCCTGCCAATCAGAACCAAAGATCTACTGTTTAAATACCTGAAGAAGTTCGACTCCATTACCTTTCGGCTCAACTTCGGTAAGCTTTTTCAGCTCAACTTTGGTTAGCTTCAGTTTGTGTTCGGATGTGCTCGCTAGTGTTCGTGTTTGTTCATTGTTAGCTTCGGCTTTGCTTGTTTCCTGGTTTTGATTACCCGTGTTTTTTATTACTTTTTTTTTAACCTTTTTTGTGCTCATTTGTTACACTATTCCTTGCTTGTGTATTTTCTTCAGTATTACCCCACTTTCCCATAATCGTGCAATTGGTTCACTTGTGTCGAGTTATTGTTAACTGTGAACTTATTGTACACCAGGGGAAAAGATAAAGGTAAGATCGTCGGGTTACATTGTGCACACATAGGTTTGTTTTCTGTCTAGACACACTAGGTTAGTGCCACTTGTGTATTTTAGTTTTGGTTAGTTCAGTGTAGGGAAATTAGGGCGCATGAAGATGCCGAAGACCTTTTGATTTCTTTTTTTGTTTGGGTTAGTTAGGTTAGACCTCACAGTATTAGCTAGATCTGTTTGGTTTTGTTATTTTCTTTCCTTTGGCACCACTAAGTCCCTCACCAGAAACCCACTCAGATCCAAACCCATTCTAAATGTTACACCCCTTTACCCCTAGAAACCTGGGGTCGTAACACTATTTCCAATAGTATATAGTTTGTATTTATTTTTAAAACAGAATAAAACATCCAGGAATGGGAAATTCTGTTTTATGAGTTTGAGCTGTGATAATGTTGCATAGATGCTGCATTTACAGTATACCCTACTAAGAAAGACCTCAGTTGCTATTCCCTGCTGAATCAATATTTTAATAAATTGAATGCTCTATAATGCACACCATGGATCACTGATTTATAAAAACTTAACCCTACAGCTCATTGCAGCAGTTACCACTGGCTCCTAATAGAAGACTTAGTTGCAGTAGTTGATCTGTATTTATGGAATACAGTAGATTGGAGTATTCAAGGTCATTAACTTCTAACTGAATTAATGAACAATATCAAATAGAAAACACTAGCTGGATGCAGCATATCAACCATGTCCATATACTGTACATAAACAAACACGCATTCGACTTTGATGTCTGCTTTACAATTGGTGGTGGGAGATGTACATAAACTCACATTTGTATTTAATTTAACATATTTAAGATAGTTCCTACTATTGTTTCCACTACGGTTTCAAATAAAACCACCACTACCTTTCCAGAAACCCAACATTACTAATATCATATTATAACACAATACAATATTTGTTTTGTGTTTGACTAACTGAAAAAAATAAATCAGCTTAAAATATAAAACCAAAAAAGCAAAAACAAATCACAGTTACAATAAACCATTGCTTAATGCGGTTAAATCTTCATGCTGCAAAAAATCCGCCTTCATTTTTTAGTGCGTTATTTGAAAGTCTTATGTCTTTATCTGTAAGCTGTCATTCTGTGAATGAGAAGCTAATTTCAATCATGCTATGTTTATTAAAGGCACAGTTATTACTTTGCTTCCAGAAACTCTCAGCTTTCAATTTAGCATGATTTAACAAATCTGCAGGGTATAAATTCATAAAATGCCTGTGAAATATTTTGGACCATTCTCTGATGAGACAGCACAAAACATATTTTCGGTGTCAATGTACCTCTACTGTCAAAAAGGCCCAAGCACTATTTACAGTATACAAACTATTTATACAAATATTGTTTCCAGATTTATTTTACAATAAATACATGGCCCTTTCATTTGAGACCAAGGGTCTCGTACAAAGTATAAACTCATAAGAGTAAAATAAATGGTCAGACATAGGGAAGCAAATGTGCCATTTGACAGCCAGAAGTAATTTCCAGCTAGTAGCAGACTGAAGCAGACATTAATGTATGCTATACTGTATATTTCAGTATTAACATGCTGATGTGTAACCAAGTTTCAATTCAGTAATTCTGTCTTGTTTAACAATTTCTACTTAAAGCATTAGCATACAAGAAAAATATCCTTTTATGTGTCATGGCATTTCTGTGTTGTTGCTGTCTATCCAATGCCAGGCATGGAACTACTGCTCTTTAGCAAACATAAGTACGGGAAAGGCTGCATTCTAAAATACACAGAGCCACAGCTAATTACTTTAAGGAATAACAATCTGCATGAATGCATGATACTGTATATTATTCTTTTCCTGATCCAGAAAACAAACAAAGAAAAAAATTAAGACAGAAGTTTCATACTTCTACATCCTTTTTATGCCACCTAAGTGTTAAGGATCAGCATCTCGGTCTGTTTTCTTGCAGTGTTTGTGTTTTTTTCAACCATTCATGTATTGTGTTATATACTTCCCAACAGGTAGGAAAATGACTGCAATATTTTGTGTATTCCCAAACATCTCACATTGTGGGGAAAGTAATCATAAATAGAGAAGTCCAGCCCAATCCATAATCAAGACGCACATCCCTTGAAAATGTCTTACCTTTTAAAAAGTATAGCAGGCAGTTCACTGCATTACAAAGTCTGGAACTTTACATTAAATCCAGTCTGTCATGTTAGTATTATCAAAATTTATACTGACAGGCTACTCAAATAAACAGCCACATTAAGAAATCAGTTCTAAAATATTATTGTACTCCTCCAAAATGTATGACTCTATAAGAAAAAAGAAAAGCCAAATGCAGATACAAAGCAGATTTCAGTTTCCTCTGACCAAATAAAGATGTCTATTCATATACCTACAGTATACCTTTTGTTTCTATAATGAAATATAATCCTGCCTATCGAAAAAAATTAGTGTACATGAACAGCAATACAATATTCACTTCATGATTTTCACTGGCCTTAGCAACTTGTCTCATGATTCCCAAATGACACTGAATGGTGCTCAATGTGCGAATCCCAGAACAGCTTTAATATGCTTGAAAAAATATTTTGCATCTCAATGAAGTGTTAGAAATCATATCTGTTTGCATTGCTAATTGTTATGACACCAAGCGTCTAGGGGTAAAGGGGTGTAACATTTAGGATGGTTTTGGATGCAGGTGGGTTTCTGGTGAAGGACTTAGGAAGCATGAGAACAAGTTTGGTGCAAAAGGGATTTATTTTAAAGTGACTGGTACGAATACAGGACACAATAGCACACAGGGAAAGGGAACTAAAGAGGTGCCAAAGGAAAGAAAATACCCCCAAAAATGGAGCTGGCTAATTATGTGAGGAAAAGCTTACCTATCTACCAAAACAAAAACCCGAAACACTTGGTCTTCGGCGTCTTCTAACGCCCTGGCTAACCTTCACTTACTACCCAGTGGAGAACGGCAAGAAGGGAGGTAGTGTGACCTTGACCTCAGCCTCTGCTAAGTCTTCGGTCACCACCTGCACCTCGTCCTGTTCTTCCATAGACATAGCAGGTTTAGTGCCAGCCCCAGGAGAACCATCGTCCTTGCTTGCTAGTGCAAATACCTCTAATTCCACCAACCTATCAATCACAGCTCTCTTGATGTCTCTTTTAAGAGTTTGCTTCGATACCTGAACCCAGAAGTGATCTGCAATTTGGAACAATTTGTCCTTCCTACACTTGTCCAGCTACTCAAAGGAAGGTTCCTCCACAAACTTTCGCAAATCGAAAGTAGCCATAATTACCTTGCCAAAAACACACAGCAAATCTCAGAATCCTATAACAGTCCGTATTCAATAAACCAAGCAACCCTAACCCGTCTCAATATGCACAAAAGTACAAACACCAAAAATTCTGCAGCTAAAAAAATCCTTAACACGGGAATTTAATAGCCCCCAAAAATGTTTCAGGTAAACAACCTTTAAATTATTCCAGCAAGACTAACTCATGTAATGAGTTAAAATCATTAACTTTGCTTGCTGCAAGTCAGTTGCGAAGCAGGGGTAAAATGAATTAAAGGAGTAAAATCTATTTAGGGAAAAAAAGGTATGCATCACCCTTATTCTGAATGAATAATATAACGATGAATATAATATTATATACAGTATCTTCATATATTAATGAATAATAACCCAATAATATCAGAGACAGCTTCTAGTATTAAATTTAATGTTTGTCTCAGTGACATGTTGTCATCAGCTCTCATACCTACAGTATAAAAGCTATATGTCTTTATGCCTGGATTTGCTAGAGCCATATTATTTTAAATAAGAGATGCTTGACTGAAAGGCTAATTGTGGTCTATATTGATTTTCCTCCTTCTTAACAAAGTATAATGTTTTGCCCTCTTCTGATACATTACACAGAGTAATTCAAACCTACAATTTTTTAAAAAAATCTTTTACACTATTAAATTTAAAGCATGTCTCACTAACAATATTCTTTTTGGAAAGATACATTTCTCTGGTTATTCAACCAAATTATTATGTGGTCATTATCAGATACGATTTTTATTTTATATTTTGCGGCTTCAAATTTTGTTCAGCAGTGACATGCTAGCAGCTTTGCCTCTGCAGCTGAGAAACAAAAACACTGCTGTAATTGGAACACAGTCTTCATGCATGATCTATATATTGGCTAATGGCAAGTAACACTGGGGAATAACAACCATTTTTTTTAGATCTAGCGGCTGTTGCTTTCTATACATACTGTCATAAAAACTCAATTACAGTATGAGTGTGAATTTGAGGTATTACTAACCAGTTTCACAAAATCATGTTCTGAAAAGGAAGTCTAATCATATTGGAGGACAAACTAGGGTAGATGGATTGTATTGTGCTGTTTTTATTCATATTAACACAATTAATGAAGCTCAAGAACAAAGATAAAATAAGATCAACTATAACACAGAGCATTACAGTATCTTTAAAGATGTCCTTGTCTCATGACACAGGCAGAATCAATCCAATCCGTGAACAATATACCATACTGTATAATTAATTATTGTTACGTCCCCGTGTATGTCCATGTGTTTCCCCCCCCCCACCACTTCCTGTATTCAGGTAACCCCCACCATTAGTCCATCATTATACCATTGCTGCATTTGTGACATCACCAATCTACTCCTGGCCAATCAGAACCCAAGATCAACAGTTTATATACCTGAAGAATTCCCAGTTATTTTTGCTCATCTTTGGTTAGCTAAGGCTAAACTTAGACTGCTCATTGCTCGACCTTTCGCTTGTTTTGCTAGCTTCGGCTTTGTTTTGCTTGTTTATTTTTTGTTTGCATTTGTATTATCTTGCTCGTTGCTCCTTACTTGTTCTCATTGTACCCCATTTCTTGCTTTCGTTTTAATATTTGTGTATTACCCGTTTTCCACCATTGTGGAATTTGCTCACTCGTGTTGTTTGTGTTTAACTGTGAACTTGTTGTACACTTGGGGAAAAGGTATAGGTAAAGTCGTCGGGTTACATTGTGCACACATAGGTTTGTATTTGTCTAGACACAGGTTAGGGGCGAGTGCCACCTTTGTATATTTCTGGTTCTGGTTAGTCAAGTGTAAGGAAGTTAGGGAGAGTGAAGACGCTGAAGACCTTTTGTTCATGTTTTTGTTTTGGTTAGTTAAGTCAGATTTCACCGTCACTGTATTAGTTAGGGTCATTTTATTTTATTTTATGTGGCACTGCTCAAGTTTCCTTTTCCGGTGTGTTCTTTGTGTCCTGTTAATACATACCAGTCACTTATTCACTTTTTTTTTGTAAATAAATCACTTTTGCACTGAAATTTTGTCGTCACGCTTCCTAAGGCCCTCACCAGAAACCCATACTGAATGTTACACCCCTCGTAACATTATAAATACTTCTGATTTCAATAAGTAAAGTTCAGATGGCAGAGTATTAATACTATTAGTGAATCATAAAGAAGGCTTATGATTTCTTGCATAAAACTAAAAAAGCACAAATAAAGGAATGTCAGTTGGAATTTTCAGTATTGTGGGAGGACTGTCCAGGAGAAAAACCCTGTTATCATTTCTTAAAAAAGCAGTAAATCTAATCATACTGGTTTGGTACTTGATAAATGACAACTTTAGGGCATGTTCATCTTAAACAGCACAACAGCCTTTAAAAATATTGTAAGGCCCCTCAAATTACTGAACAGTTTCTGTTTTTAAGTAAAGCAAAGCCACTTGGACTCTTGTTGTATACAGATTTTTTCCAGTTTCTCATATTACTGTTGGATAGTAAAACGAATTGTATTTAATTTTTTTCTCTGGGTTATCTACACTGCTTCTGATTGGTCTCATGGTGTTCTTACTTTAAGAGAACTGATGAAGGTGGCCTTTTGACTGAGGAGCTTTATTAATAAATACATGAGACATGAATATTGCACCTTAGGTTTACATCAAAGATTTTCAAAGCAATGTCTTCTTCATTCCAATGATGGCTTACTTCAGTAACACCCTAGTATGTTTCATTGTACCATTATTAATGTTTGAAAGTCAACATTCAAACAATTCCAAAGTTATATTCAAGCAGAATACAGAAAAGGAGTTAATGAACTGAGTCCATTATTTCTTTGAGGCCTAACTCTCTTCAAAAGGTCTAGAATAGCTCCAAGCAAAAATAATTTTTAACAGCTCTTGAAAGCAAAGAACTATTCATTGTCATTTGCAATGCTTGTACTAAAAATGTATGTAACCCTGGGCTATATGTTCCACATATGTGTCTTTTTACACTAAGAATTGGTATAAAGTTTTTAATGTATTGTCTGTGGTCTTAGAGGTTTTTGTATTCTGAATATTAAGACGTGAATTAACAATAAAAACAAGTCGCTACCCAACTAGAAGCAGTATAAAAGGAAGGCTATTTCCCAGCAGTAAGAATGTCAGTATTTTTATACTCCATTCACACCATGTTCAGTTGCATTAATGAGGTTTTGCCCTCCTGGTTTTGCCTAGTTAAAAGAAAAGATGTTGATGATTTATGATATAAAACTACACTACTGTATTTATGTAAGTGAAATATGTACTGGTAGTGAAATATGTCCCCTAATAAAAAAAGAAACCACAAAACATACATATACTGTAATTTCACTTAAGGCACAACACTTTGTGATCAACTGAATCAAAGCCAGCAAGTGATTGTTTTATTCTGTCCGAATTACTGTAATACAAAACCAGGTGAATCAAGGCAACTCTGCTCAATGTGGGTAGAGTATGCTCAAAAGCCTTCTTTGAAGTCAGCCAGATTGCTTACAGGAAAAAATACAGGTATTTTAAAGCAAACTTAATACTTATGATGGTGATATATTTTTTTTTTCGATAAAATCATGCTGAAAAATCTTTTTAAACAAACACTCTCCTTTATAAAAATACCACATATAAATGATTATATACAAAGAATCCTAATGTACTTTACATAAAGGATCCATATCATCCACCAATGGATTTAGGAAGTTAGGCCTTCCAAACAGAAGGGCTAATGTCAAATATCCTTCAAAACAAACATTATGTCAAGTTTACATTCCACAACAATGTTATGTTGCTTCAAAGGAAAGTGATACAGTTGGTAAATTTTAGAATGCTTAATTTGCTTAAATGCTTAATTTCTTTACTATTGAAACTGCAGTTGAGTTGTTTTTAGTAGAAGCAGTGTTGTTATTTAAGGAAAATGAATAGATGTTGAGACATAGGTAGAGCACTTTGCAGCCAATAAAAACTAAAATTCAACATAAATGACCACTCACTGAAGGTGTCCAAAGTGATACCAAAAAGTAATTTTCCATTTTCTTTGTACTCTATAATAGAGTTCAAAATAGAATAGCTCCCTTGCCCTTTTCCCAGAATTGCACTACTTCAAATATCAAAACAGACAGCAGAAATTTTACTATAGTCACATGCAGTGAAATAAAGGGATTTTACATGTAAAAAACAATATTAGACAAGAAATATCCTATGGGCTTATTAGAGCTTGTTAACCCCATGTACAAAATGACACTTTGGACAAAGTACAAGTACTAAGAAGCATAAAGGCACAATGGAAACTGTGACAACAAGTTTTTTAATCCTACATTGGGTGAGGCCGACATGAAAGATAAATGTAAAAAAAACATTTTCTTGGAACACCCAAAGTCATTCATTATCAGCATTTATTTTTAAGTGGTTTAAGTTTCTATAAACCACCTGCTTGTCTTTATAGCTGCACCTGCCATTATATTATCCTCATTCCCAGTCTTGAAAGCCTATTGACAGTAAAATAAGGTTGACTATTTTTGTAATAAGTACTTATAATTTGTTTGACATTTTATGGTGCACCTGTCTGCATAAATATATACAGAGAATTCTTTTGAGCTAAACAGAAACAAATATGAATATGACACTTTGTAAAGAGTGATTAATGCAAACACAAATACTTTGTTAACACTTGATTTGAGTACCATACAGTATGTGCCATACAGTAGGTACCATAAAAGTTATTTTATATATTAAGAGATTGCACAGGGTAAAATCTATTCTTGTTTTTTTAATGCTTATTCAGCAAGCTTAATGCTTAATATCTAAATTGGGTTAGGCTTCATATTTTTGAATAAAACTATCAATGAATAAAACACTACATTTATTTGATATGCTAGGGCTTATACTGTATCACCCATGTGTATTCTCAAAATCACAAGCTGTCTCTTAAATGAAGGCTTCTTTTTTATTCATCACATCCTGCATGTGCACCATAAACTGGAAACTATGAGTCCTTACGGCTTGTATAACAGTTTATATAAACTTGGAAGGTCACCAGGGAAAGACAGTGAACAGCAAAGTGATTGCTAAATTATTACTTTAATAGCATAATGTAACCAAACACTGATAAGTTATTTTTTAAGTTACAAGTTATTTATTCTATAGCTCTTCTGAAACATTAAGAGAAGTCTCTATTTAAAATCAGATGCCATGAGCACCCCTACCTACGCTTGGACACTCTTCACTGGGTTGACCAGAGATTTCCCTCAGTAAGTACATAGGTCAGTTCCAAAAGTTACAGATGTATGGTTTGCATACTGTAAGCCACAGAATTGCAAGTAACACTAAAAAAGGGTAGAAAAGTGTACACTAAAGAGTACCTTACAACAAATTAAACTTGTTAAGGACATCAATGTGAATGTTTGTAGTAATAAGATGAGCTGACACACACAATACAAAGTATTATTAAAACACTAAGAATATTTTACTTGTTTATGGATAGCTCTTAAAAAAGTGATCATATCAGCTGTACAGGCTTCTCAGGCTAACCCAGTAGTAAAAATAAAGAGTGCACAGTATACTGTTTGATGTATATAAATTAAATAAGATTGAATAATTCAAAGCTTATTTTATTCTCCTTCACTGATGACATTGAAAACGATTAGGAAAAGGTCGGGAAATATCCCATCAGTTTACTAATGGGAAAGCCAAAAGATATCTTCATCAGAGTGTTTGCTTTTACTGTATTTCTACAATTTGGACTCTATGTCTGTTCCTTCTTTTTGTTCTTTGTCAAATGTAGCCACCATCTACAGAGAAAAAAAGAATTTGCTGGAGATCTATTCCTAGGAGTGAAAGAGTAATGATTTCATTTTCAAATCACTGTCCTATATTGGTGGATAACAGAAGATTCACATTTCTAATTTAAGGTGCAGAAACTCCAGTGAAAAGCTGGTCAAAGAGGTCTTACAATAAGGATCATCTTAGGTGAGGTTCATATTTGCTGCTGCTGTCACAGTTCTGATTCCATTGGCTAAACATTTACTAGGAATATTACGTTACTTCCAATGATTTAAATGAAGTCATTGCAATAACCTTTTGCTTTTCTTCTCTCTCTAAAATTACTCTAAAGCACATAACTGATAAAATTACTCAAAAGCTGCTGTGTAGCCTGACTTTGGGTTAGAACTGGGAAGAATGGTGCAGTGGTTTGTGGAGACTGAATTAATAAAGTAACACTAAAAGTAAAATCAAGGATACCCTATTTTCTTCTTTCAGATTTCACCCAACAAATCTCAGATACAGCATTCAATAGGATTAAGAAAATCATAATACTGAGTCTTCCAAAAAGATACAGTACATAGGTATGCAAAACAATGTACAAAATGCATTTTAAGTACTAATAATAAGTACAGTCTATACATAGCAGACTCAAATATGAATCTGGCAGTAATGCTTCATCACAGGACACCTAGCCAGATTCTGGATATTGTAACATGGTATGTACATCGTCTGAATTGAATGAACCAAAAAGGAAAATGAGTCATACTGATACTGCTGTATCACTAAAATACAGAAATTTATTTTCAAACATATAGGATGGCACCACAAAAACATTTTTCTAGAATTAAATTAGAATGAATGCAACAAGGTCTGTTCTTTTTTGTTTAAATTGCAAAACCTATTCTTGAATCAAAAATCTGCAGCTTGTCCCTAATTCCAAATAACTAGCTTGCTTGTTTTCTTTTTCTGGGTGGACTGGTTTCCTCCCACATTCTGAAGACATGCTTGCTGACACTGTACTTGTGTGTCTGTGCCTTGCACTGGACTCGATGTCTGTTTCCAGTGCATAGCCCTGTTACACAGTATCTACTGTATGTTTTCAAGATAGATTGACTTAATCCTGGTGTGATTCAGAAATGGCAACCAGGAAAAATGGGTTTTCTGATAGTATATGGATGAGTAAGGGGATAATTACACATACTGTAGCCGGAATTTACATTCAGATTCTTTGTAATACAAAATGAAATGTCATAAATTTCTATTATAAAACATATTTAAACTGGTTAAATCCATTTGATTTTCAATTATAAATAAAGCTGATACTGTTTAGACTTTTAATTATTTTAAACTGTATTACAGCAGCACAATGCACAATGCAATGTAAATTGCAAAAACGCACTTGGAATCTGTCCAAGCCCTACTTTGTCAGGCATTTTCTTTTACAGTAACGGACATAAAAACTCCCTTGCTTTTAACAGAGCGTTTCATAATTTCTAACTACGAAAATTATTTAAACTGCGACACTTATCATTCAACCAGAGCTCAAAATATCACAAGGATCCTCAAGAGCACAGCAAAGACTGTATTAAAAGAATCGTGTATCTAAAGAAATTAATAAGATGTAATTATATTCGTGTACTGCGACAGGGCTGTGTAGGGCTGTTTCACCTCTCTCTTCGAAGTCGGGAGACATTAGAGGATTGCCACACCCGGACTGTGAAACCAACGCATTAGCACGTCAAAGCCCATTGAGGAGCCGGGCGCAATAATTGTTTTGTTCCTTGATTTACTGATCTGCATTAATTACAGAAATGGAGTTCCTGCTTTTTGCAAATTACCTGGTCCTGCTGTCGCCCACAGAACAGAGGCTGCGGCAGAACCTGGCACTGCTGGAGCAGCACTGTCAGACCTGGACGCTGACAGTCAATCTGGACAAGACCAGAGTTATGGTTTTCCAGAAAAAAAAGCCAGACCTCAGGGAAACAGGTACAAATTCACACTTAACAACAACACATTAACACCTAACAACCGGTGCAGGGCCAAATTAGGCCAGTACCCACTATTGTTAAACATACAGAAAAGAATATTAAAGTATTGGCTTTAATATTAGCCGTACAGAACATTAAAGTGCCCCTTTCCATTCATCTAAATATCAAAATATACATTCGCCTCGGGCAGAGGCAGAAGAGCACCCGGCTGGGGTCCGCGGGGAAGAGCAGGACAGGAGTGAAAGTGGTCAGGGCAGGGTTTAGGAATGCCGTTGACCAGTGCGCCTGTCCCACAGTGAAGCGGGCGTACAGTCTGGGGAGGTATCCGTTTTCCTTGTAAATAGTTCCCTGCTTCTGCACCCCTGGGTCTTACTCAATTCAATTCAATTCAAGGTGCTTTATCAGCATGAACGATGGGTACAATCAGTGTTGCCAAAGCAAATGAAAGTAATGATATTTACATTAAACAAAACAAAAAATAAAAGTAAAATAAAATATACAGACATATTACCGACATTTACAACAAAGACATATTATAAAATATTGACATATACTATAGGCGGCTGGAGCATTACTGGGAGACAGACTCACTGTTCCTCAGGCTGTGACAGGAGATCACATACTGGGCTGCCAGTTCAACTGAGTTCCCTCCTCCCTCTCCCAGTAGGATTGGGACCCATTGTGATTCTGGCAGGAGCTCTGGGACTAGATTTCTGAATTTAGGGAAGAATGTTTCTCTAATCCCAGAGTATCTGTCACAGTGCAGTAGGAAGTGCACCTCTGTCTCTATTTCTCCCCGCTGGCAGTGGGAGCACAGCCTGTCCTCTCTGGGCAGCCAGGTCTGCCTGTGTCGCCCAGTTTCTATGGCTAGGCTGTGGTCACTGAGCCTGTACTTCGTCAGGGTCTGTTTCTGTTTGTTGTTTCTTAACTTGGTCAAATATTCAGCTAATGTGTATTGTCCGTTTAGGATACTAAACTCTCTCTCTCGGGCGCGCGGGCGGTGTGTTGGCTCGCTCTGTTGGCGGGCGGGGGCGCGGGAGAGCCGGGCTAGCAGGTGGTGACAGAGAAGAAAAATAAAGGCTTTCACTTCCTTTAACTCTGCAAGTCTGAGTTCTTGTGTCCGTCCTATCCAAACCCGAAAGTATTACAATATGTATCTATATAGCAGGTGGTGTACAGCTTTTTAGTATAGATTACACTTTTCTAAAACGTATTTAAAAAAAACGATTACAATCTAATCTTTCCACGTTTGATCCCAAAATCCCAAGAAAAATAAATCTAAACGGGGAGAAAGCTATGCTGAAAGTTTATTAAGATACTTAGAAGACAAAGATACTGTATCAATTTATGTTGCATTTGTCTGATTATGATTCAAAAAATACATATAATTAAACACGCGTTTGCGATTTAAATCAAAACGCGATTTAAATCAATATAAATGTTTATATTGCAACGCATACTGTACAGCCTCCATTTCTCTATAAAAATTTAAAAGATTGTGTGCGCAGCCTAAGAGGGGGAGTCTACTGTCAGTGACAGCTGACAATCCTCCATACACCCATGTGAAAAATTAATAATGCCAATGTAAACGTCGTATTTACAATTTGTTGATAATAGAAATGTTAAGTTCTCTAAAGTTTTGTGATAGTTGACCCAGGCAGCAAAAGATCAGCTGCACTGGTAAGATGCGACACCGAAGACATGATTAATAACCTTTTAAATCTGAAGGGAGATCTAAAGGGATGCCCCCCACCCCCACATACACACAATAGAAGCAGGAAGCAGAAGCAGGGACCGTTGTCAGAAGGGAAGAAGGTGACTATTCATTGTTATCAAAAATGACTTACAGTAAATTCGATCATGTTGTGATATTTAGAAATATTAAAGTCAATTAATTGTCCATAAAATTGCTATTCTAATTTTTCAAAGAAATGTTTGTTAAAAGAAAAGTCACGGTGCCGGCTGGATCTGAACACACAACCTGTAGGTTAGTAATCAGGCACGTAGACCAGTGGGCTACTAGGGAAGTCACATGAAGAGAGAGGCGAAACAGCCCTACACAGCCCTGTTGCAGTACATGAATATAATTATATCGTTATTAATTTCTTTAGATACGCGATTCCATATTTTATTAGCAGAAAAGCTTAAATCTACCACTTTTTTACACGCTATTTCACATGTTAGTTAAAGACTTCGATGCTTAAAATGTTTAGGGAGAAATGGAATACTGGTGTGTATTTTTTCTTTAAAGTACCGATTCCTGGAATCTGACTGGCTGACACCCTTCTGAAGTGGTTCCATAATATCTGGTATACGGAAAAGAAAGCATTGATAAAAAAGCCTGGATTCTCATGTATCTGATACAAGTATCTTTTAATACAGTCTTTGATGTGCTCTTGAGGATCCTTGTGATATTTTGAGCTCTGGTTGAATGATAAGTGTCACAGTTTAAAATAATTTTCGTAGTTAGAAATTATGAAACGCTCTGTTAAAAGCAAGGGAGTTTTTATGTCCGTTGCAGTAAAAGAAAATGCCTGACAAAGTAGGGCTTGGACAGATTCCAAGTGCTTGTACAAATGTGCTAAAGAAATTAGCAAAAAAAGTAATTCCTTTATCGTATTGGCTAGCTAATTTCCTGTCCTCGTTAGTTAGATCAACGAAATGCTGTGGTGTTTGTCAAAGAAAAAACTAAAAGTATTTTTGTTTAAAATGACGGTTAGAAAGAAGGTGGACCAGCGTGATACTTTGAGTTTACAGCTTGTCCAAAGTCATTCATTATTAATATTATTAGTAATATCTTCGGTAAAGGCTTTGATGCATAAATATTTCTGATAAAGGTAGGTTGTGTACTTTTGTCCAACTAAGCAATCTTGCTTTCATAAAATATACCAACTTTTTAATGACTGATGATTAACATGCTGTAATACACAGTTTAAATTTAAAAGCTCAAATGCTGTACATGAGAGGTTAAGCTTTATTGGCTCCTCCTGGCGGTTTTACAAGGTGATTCTGGATACTTTCCAGCATGACGTCAAATGATGCGATATACCGCGTGATACTGCGTGATACTGCGTGATACTGCGTTTTGATGCGACGCACCCACCGAGGTATACTGCGAAATACCCCACCCATTTTGAATGGCTGCATCTGTATAATGAGAATAAGAAAGCGTGAATTGACATGATTCCAAAAAGTTCACAAAATGCAGTTAATACAGAGTTATCCTCCTGGCACAGTTTTGAGCCAAGTTCTACTTGTCACTTCTACACAAATTAAAAGAAGGGCCAACATGTGCTGAGAATAACTGCTGTCTTGTTATGCAACTCTGTTACAAAAGCCCTGAGGTGCTAATATTGACTAGGGCTCAGGACAGTGATATATATCCTACCAAAACAAAAGTATGAAATATTATATACTCTTAAAACTTGAACAAAAAAACATGGCCAAAATGTAAAACTCATTACATATTAATAAATTCACTTATAAGTTATTTATACAAGGCATAATACAGTATGTACTGTATGTACACATACTGTACAGTGTGTATACAGTACATATACAAAGCATAATATTTATTTCCACTGTGGGGTATGGAAATAAAATACCATAACTTTCTTAAATGAGCTTTTTTTTAAAAGACAAAACTATTAATAAAGCAAAGGAATGTCCCTTGTATTAAAAAATGAAATACGAAAGGGTCTGTGACATAAACGTCTTCAGGTTTCTAACATTTCCAATTTCCAGCTTGAATCTGATGAGTAAAACCTATTTAATTGTGCCATTCAGTAAAGACTGAAAAGATAAGCCTTACTTTAAACGTAGTCTGTATTCACAAAGCCAATAACAAATGTATTACTCTTATTAAGAACAATAAATACTTATATCACAATATGTACGTCAGTACTGGTACACAAAGAATAAGAATAAGCATACAGTACAGTATATATGTTTAAGAATGGGTGTCAGTGAGACATAAAAAGAATGTTACTTATCTTTATGTGACGTTAACTGAAAATATTTAAATTGGCACAGCATGATATTAATTAGTATACTTCAGAAATGCAATAGTACCTCTTCAAGAAGGTCTTATACACACACACACACTGTAAATACAAAATGCACTGATTGCAAGGTACTCTACTTAAAGACACATCTAAATATTAATGAATTGGGTAAGAGGTATCTTCCAAGTGTATTCTTTCAGAAAGGTTATTCTTATCAAAAGAATGAAAAAGCTAAAGAATGCAAAATAAAGGAACAGCAAAACGAGGAATGGTGTATCTCAAATAAATGACATACTTTTGACAGTCCTGTTAGAAATGATAGGTTCTGCTGTGTCTTGTACTTAACAATATTTAAAATTAATTTTAAAATACTGCTGTTATGTTGAAAGCAAATGTAAATTGCCGAAGCACAATACAGCTTTTGCATTATTCAAGTATTTTCTGACACCGTATCTCATTTTGCGCATACGAGGCAGCATATTTAATATATGTTAATCATTTTGAGTGCATTATGTGCTGAGAAATCTTGTCAAATTTGGAATTCTTCTTTGAGGATCTATGGGTGCTATATACTGTATGAAGATCTGAAACCATTTATTGCTGGACACTAAAAATTATTCACATTATATTGCATTATTTCAATAATGTGTATTAATAATAAATAATGAATCAATGTCTTGATGACTTCAAATGCAATTAAAATTCAAACAGATATGAGTACGATGAAGATCCACCCATTTTTATGAAAAGATATTTAAATTACAGTGTATTATTAAAGAAAATACTTATTTAAATGGCAAATCATGGATTTCCTATTACTATTACAGTGATACTGTGAAAAGATTGTGCAAATAATGGATTCTAAAGGGAAAAAGAACAGCTGCTATTTCTACCTTAAATACCTCAGGGATTCTAAAAAGGAAGGTACATGTAGGGTCACTAATCATGGGTATTAGCTTGCTGCTTTAATAGAAAAATCTTCATAAGTGCCAGATTCAATTCCTATTGCACGTTTCGTAATTAAAGTTTTATCAGGGAGCACCAGCCTGGTTACAATCTATCATAATATTCTTTGGAAAAAGACTTTGCATGTGTGTCCTACATCCTTGAACTGGATTTAAGAGACAAAGAGAGTGAATGGTTAAAGAAAATTAGTGTTTCTCCTTTATATGATCACAAACCATTCGTCTTTGACATACGACTGCAGTGTGAATAAAGTGGGGGATTTGATCAAACTGGGTTGTCCGTCAAGCCTGTTTAGTTTGAGCAGGTTACAAGTGAATTGATTTTTTTCATTGGAATCATTATATTGTATTTATATGAAAAATCAAAAGAACCTAGACCCTCCAGGAACTGAATTTAGTTTCAGATTCCTTACAGCACTTAAACGTAGGAGTACTTAGAACTCATTATTGAATTCTTGGCTCATCCTCTTCAGGAAAAGATTCTAAAACAAACTAAGAATATCAGTTTTTTTGTGTGAATATGTTGCTTAAGACAAAACTCATTCTCTGAGATTCTTCACAAAGCTCTTCAAGAATTATTCACTGTACCCCATTTGGTAGCTTCCTTCTCTCTCTGGTAAGTTTGCAAGTACAGTAGAGGTTCTGCCCTCTGTCCTCAATAGGAGATTAAACAAATCCTGTAAGCCTCTGCATCCTAGATTTTGAATTAGAACCTCACAAATCATCTTTTCAGAACTGGTCAGATGATAAATCATAGCATCTTATTTCCCATAGCATCTTGGGAAATGTAGTTCAAATAAGCATTTATATCCTATCTGACCTTACGAGCTTCTTAAAATATATTTTCTTGACTTCTTAATAAAAATATAAATGCCTTTTCAAACGTATTTGGGAATCTCCTATTTCTCCCTTTTAGTAAAAAATAAGCTAAAACAACACCTAAGAATCTAGCACAAGTGCATGAGTTTCACTGTAACTACCAATTTATCTTATGATTTTTCAAAAAGATATGTAATATAAATATCTAATTACAAGCAAAGCTCAACAATTCAAAAATAGATAATGGGCTACACTTGTTCAACTTCACAAAAGTTGTGACACAGACTGTAAACAATGGTATCTTTAGATTTAGAAAGCAATGACAGATACAGAAATAACTTTCCCAAAGAAAAATGTTTTATGCTCAAGTTAAATGAATATAAGTCTAGTGCAATAATACATAAATCTTTACAGCCATGTGGATTGATCAATGACATGCTTGTCATTTAGAGTAATGAAAAGCAATCTCCAAGGGTTTTTATTGTATCGCAACTGTTTGCTTTTGCATCAAATAAATCTGCAACAGTGCAATTCATATTCAAGACAAAAGAAATATTTATGGTAAACCAAAGAGGTTTGACTTCCTAAATGATCTACACCAGTATGCATAGATATTCCTATCTGAACTGCTGACCCTTGTGTCCTATAACTGGAAATGCTTTGAAAACAATTTAGACCACATTCTAAATTAGAACATTGTAGTTTATATGAGTAAAAACATGAATCAAGTCTCATGTTCTAAGGATCCATAAGGAACTCTAAAAGACGCAGACCAACCATTAACAGTTCACATGGTTCACAAAACTCAAACACAAAACAAAAGTAAACACTATTGATTGTACCAACTGCAATCTAAGACATTCCCAATTGACTGACATACAGTATGTCTCAGATTGCATACACGTCTTAATATCTATGGATATATTTAGGAATTCTCTTATGTAAAAAAGTAAAAACAAATGTATCCGAAGCTTACACAGTTTCTTCCATTAATTCAATTTACAGAGTTCATATCAAAGGTTGTCAGTTAGATTTTATACAATTACTATGGATAAAGTAGATGAATTCTACTCCTTATTTTACACTTTGTAAATGAAAACAAGCAACCTGTTGCACTTACCACAACAGATATTCCGGGTTGTCTTGAAAAATCCTGATGGTTTTTGACAATGCAGAAAATGCAGACCTCAGAGTAGAAATGAATCTAATCCTCACTGTGACTCAGGCTTGCACATTTTACACATTTATCTATCTGCATGTTGTTCTGCATCTTATGAAGGTAACAAGATTGGTTTCTTTCCAAATGTCATCAGAAAGTGATGAAAATAGACATTTTAAACAGTACTCACCTCAATACACAGTTGCTTTTCACAGAAAAAGGAGAGAGAATGTTTGGACACCATGATAACAGGATGACTCTATTACAAATGTTTTTTTTTTTCAAAGGACGGACAGTGATCTAGTAATGCTGAAACACTGTGCATCTAAGGGTGAGGAGTGAGGAACACAAAATCAAATTGGTCCCAAGGCTTTCAGTACCATTATCATGTATGTCTTCTATGTGTGGCATGGTATGTCTGGTATGACAGTGAATGGGCTTAAACTGACATTGGTTCAGCAGAAAGTAGATGGTTTATACTATTGATCTATAAAAAGCTCCTATTCAGTATTATACCTACTGTAGGAAGTAGACATGTCAGGATCTATGTTCCACTCGAACTGCCCTATTCCGTCTACTGATTGCTGCTCTGCAGAAACACAAGAAAATTTACTTATTCAACTACTTAACTCTATAAAAGTGACTTTATATATATATAATTTTAGTTTAAGTTATACTTCTATATATACATAGAGTCATTCAGAATAATTACAAATAACTTAAAATATCTCACTTGCCTTTTTCATACAAATTGGATTGGAACATATGCATTTTTTCATATAAAACCAAAAAAATGAAATTGAATAATTTCTAAAGTAATATATTAAAGCTTTATTGTCAGATTTGTTTTTTTAACAATACTTGTGTATTGTTACAAATCTGAAATACAGAGAGACTGAGAGTTATTAAATTGTTGAGTTTCTCTTAATGAATGGGGAACCAATATCTCCTTAAAATTAGGGCTATTATTCAATTAAAATAATTATTTGTGAGCATTAGTTGATCAATCAATAGTTTGATTAGATCATTAATCAAATTAAAATAATGGTAGTGATCTAAAGAGTCTGTCTTACACAGTGATACTTTCAGAAACACTAAGAATGACAAATTTGATATAAAACAGACTTTAAAATTTTATTAAACAGCCACTGAGTAATCCTTCTAGCAAAAAGAAGAAATTTGTGCCTATTTGTTTGCTACACCATGCTTAAAATTGTGCAATTTTACTGCACGTTTATAGCACTGTGTAAGAAGGTTGTCAATCAAAGCATTAGTGGGTTTACAAGTGTGTGTAACACAAGAAACATTTTAGAATTTGGTTTTACTTGATGTCCAAAGTCATTTGTCCTGTAGTTGGTAGATATTCAATACATTTTCTCTGCTAGATTCAACTCTGACATGAAACCCTGAAATTCTGCAGCGCATTGTCCTGCTGTCAAAAGCTACTGCCGAAATCTTCGCCCAGTCGTTTGTGATTACCTATTTTGTTGTAAGATAGGCAAATATTGACTATTGTTTCTTGTATGTTATGATTGTTAAAATAGTAGGTGATTTATCTGATTTCTTGGCTGCTAAATGATGTAATATCCCAAGATGGTTCAATGCATGATAAAATTTTGAAAAACAATTTCCAATCAATTCCTTAAATTGATTAATCTTGCAACTTTAAACTATACCATTCAGACTGACAAGAATATTGTGTCCATGTGTCCACGTTTTAGTAGGAAACCTATGCAACAGGGGAGGGTGTGAGTGCAGGCTAATACATTGGATTCTTGTTAGGTGCATATTAATGATTTTGAGTTCTCCTTTCCATTCTCTCTGTATCCCGAATGTTTAATGATGTTTCAGAACATGCAGTGGTTTATATCTGATTATTTTACAATCGGGGTAGCAATAGTATCTCAGATTACTTTTGTTTCAGTCTTTCTTTGGTTTCCCACCAAAGACATGCTGTCAAGAACACTAGACTTTCTTTATTTTACCACAAAACACATCTTATAAAAAATCATTCTACTTAAAAAAACATTTACTGAAACTGAAAAATAAAACATATCTGCTCTGGGAAAATATAGTATTTCTTGGGCAGGTAGACAAATGTCTTGGTCTAATACTGTATGTGCATTTTTCCTAGAAAAAGAGAACACATTTGGCAGTGACCTATTCCTTATAAGTGTTTACAGAATATTTTCAAAGATGTAAAAGTATACAGTTGTGTGTTCAGGGCTGCAAAATGATCAATAAACCAAGGAAAAGAATTAAGAAGAATAATTAATACCCTGTTAATACCACATCCCTCTATATTACATGCTACTGTACATTTCAAAACTATTGAACATTTTGACAATTTCTACTTATTCACTATGTATTAGGCGAAAGTCCAGTCTTCCTCTCAAGAGAATATTTCATAACCAAACTTTAAATAAAGCTTCTGCTTTATTTCAGTCTAAAGTCTCACCTACAGTACATGTATTTAAAATATTTGCAGTAACTAAAAAACACCTTTTGTTAAAGTGACAAATGGACAAGCACCTAACATTTTTTAACCTTTTTTAAATATTTTTTTTTTCATTTTTACAGTATGTATAAAATAGTTTTTTTCTTGAGATTTCTAGGAGGTGAGAATTTTTTTTAATTTACTTAGCATAATTGTTAATACAAATGGTGTTATGATAAAATTGCTTTGAATTAAAATTTATTCAAGTGAGCTCTCCTTTACCTCAAGATTTAATTAAAAATAAAATGGCACAAGAAACAACACACTGTTTCCAGGGAATCCTTAAAAAATGTTGATAGGGCCACAATTAAAACAAAAGTTTAAAGTAAAATAATTCTAAATCACACTTAAAGCATTGTTTTAAAACAGCAAAAATGTCAAACTATTTGACTATTATACTTTTTTCCTTTATGTACTTCTTAAAGTTTTAGTTCAGTTTCACATAACGTTTACTGTCCCCTTGCGTAACCCAAGAAGTCCACCGTTTGACGCATCTTCCAGATTTTTTTATTAAATCTCTATTTGTCCTTTTGGAATGGTTGAGCTGAAATGTGAAGAAAAATGCGGAGCTTTGGGGACTGTGTGTATCATGGGCAACTTACTCGTAATTCTGGCCTTTTCGTCCATCACTATAACAGGAGTGACGATTCTCACATTTTCAAGTTGGGCCTGAAAGTGTAGGCCAACACTTAAACAGCAGGAGAAGAAAAAAGAAAGTGTTTCAAAGAACCTTTGCTTGTTAGCTTTTTCCCATATTTACAGTGGGAAGGCTGTCTCTTTTAAATAACAAAGATTTACAGTACCTTTTAGATGCCCTCTTCCTAAGGTCACAAATCCAGATGAGATGAAGTTGTGCAGATCAGGCCCACCGCTCCGAAAATTTTCTTTTACATAGTGACCTCCTAAGATCCAAGAAATAAAAGAATGAAAAACATTTTTTGAAATTGTATCTCAGTTACACAGGCAAATTAAGTTCAGCAACTCTGTAAATAAGAATAAATAAATTCAGCATTTGACCCACCCTTCTTAAGGATATATATAAAATATAGGGTACTATATTATATAGATATTTTATATACTGTAAAAGTAAGATGTTTATTTATCCATCAATATAGTGGTATCCACATATTTATTTGAAATCTTTGACATCTTTACAGGGGACTTCAGTATTTGGAAGACACATACATTCTCAAAATGTTTGTGTGCATGGATTATAATATCGCATTTCTGTTGAGAAAACTAAGATACATTTGTTTAAAATATTGGCATACCTTGTACCCTAACAAGAAACAATGTTTTTGCCATCATAACATTATTTTCAATTGATTACATAACCTAAGAAAAAATGTAATTCTCCAGGAAAATCACAATTTAAAATGTTTTAAAAAGGGTTAAACCTTTGATGGTTCGAAAGAACTAAAATAAAAAAAAATGTAGACACCTTACAATTGGTTGTATTTATGTGTATCTTAATTTTAAAATGCAAATACACTTATATACTGCACCCTAAAAAGCACTAATGTTTTCATCAATTATTTTTTAGGGTCTTATCTGTCAAGCTCAGTTTAAAATTCAGTTCACAGCACTGCAGGGACCAATATTAATTCTAGATCTTCCTCCATTGAAAAGGCAGGCATCATTCATTTGAGACATTTAAACAGTCAATACATTTTCTTAAAGTGCCTGCTTTCACAGCACACTATTTCCTTGTTGAAAGTCTAAACATAACCTTATTTTGTCAAGGGTACATTAAAACATGAAGCACTGGTGAGATGAGCCTTCAAAGGCATTTCTGTGCATCATAACACCATTGTCATCTTTATCATAATCATCTGTGAATTGTGTCAGACACCGTTATTATAATCTTCTTTCCTTTCGTAATTTCAGAAACACTTTTGAAGAAGAAAATATCTAGTTGCATGGCAGTAAATTATACTCGACAGTCCCATTATTTTAAGCACCCCAGGAAAGCAATTGCATTTCTCACACTTTATAGTTATTCCAACTGATAAAGGTGTAATGGTACTAAATTCATGGAGAACCATTCATTAAGAATTTATAGGCTCTGAGGTACATTCAGAAATGCTATTGTACTTCAAAGGTCATAACAGAGATGGAAAAATAAGAAGGGTGGGATTTGGGTTGGGGCTTCATCTTATTTAGTGTAGGAGGTTTTTGAAGGCTGGTTTTTGCGGCTGTAAACCACACCTTTCCTGTAAAGGCTAAACAATAAAAACTACCACTACAATCATATATCCTTAAGCATATGCACTTAGCACAAAGGTCATTGAGAGACCTTTTTAATATGGTTGCGTAAAGTGCTACTCTATATTGTGTAATGATTTTACTGTATTATTAATAATTGTACTGTATATTGTTGATGAAGTCTCATGGTTTTGCATGATTTAATGGAACACCTCTAACCTTTTATAGATGCTCTGTGCTCTTTCAATTTGACTTTCACTTCAGCACTGTATCTGATGTTCCCTCAAATTGCATAACCCTTTTAGGATCACATTTCACCAACCCCAAGGCCCCTGTAAATCTACCACACATGACAGGCATTTTCTTTAATTAGGATTCTACGTAACTTTTTGTTTTACTGTGAATTGCAATACGAAATCTACTGTTATATATGCTATTATAGTCTTATTTTACAGAGGCATTTAAATAATTTGATTTTATATGGCACAGTGTAATCCCACATTCACTCATTCCCTAAAACTGTATTAAATGTAGTGTAATGTGCCATTTTAAGCCTGTTCCTCGACAATTAAGGAGACTTAAATACACGGTACAAACAGTATACAGTACATAGGACCTTAGAAAACATGGTCTAACAATGTTTTGCAGATGAAATAAAAGATATAAAAGCACTCATGGAGACAGACATAAGAATATGACACTACTTGAACATTTTCATTGGTGCCCCTTAATCTTTCTACTCCATATTACCTCTGAATAAGATAGGAATGTGTTCTAAATGCTCTAAAAAAGGAATTAGGATTTGCTTTTGGATCTAAAGATGATTCTGCTCACCTCACAATCGCGCAATTGCAAGAGGTAATGAATCTTCATTCACATAATTCAATATACAGTACCCTGTTCTGTGGTTTATTGCATTAAGCCATGTTGTGGTGAACATTTGTTTTGACATTCAACAGATTAAATCACCTCATCACCTGAGCTAAATCAACTCTCTCACTAATGAGATGATTTATTGTTTGTGCAACAAAGTCACTTAAGTGTAGAACAATAATTCATGAATGATCAATTAATCAAAATGACAACAAAACAATCAATATCCAAAATCAATATATTGTATCTATCCAAGAATATTCATGCATAAAGTGATAAGTTTAAATGGATGCTCAGTATATATCAAAGGATACTTGTACTTGCAGGAACATTTACAGTGTTATTCATATGTGTGATGTGCTGTATATAAGCCATGTGTCAATGAGTCAATTTAATTACCTACCTTGATGCTTGTAAAATCTGATTTGGGGGGAAGTCCTGCTATTTTAAAACATGCCAAAATAACAATTTTTACATTCCATTAAATACTGAACTTTACAATTATACTTTAAATTTCTTTAAGAGATTTAAACTTATTGTTGTAGTAGCCCTTTTTGTCCTTTGTTTAAATCATGGTGCAAAAACTAGGACTTTTTTGTTTTAAAAACTTTTACCCAGATTTATAATGCTATTGTTGCATAAAGGCTCTGGTACAGTATACACCAACAGAAAATACCTGAATGATCCAGAGAAACTGGCAGAATTGTTAGTGAGCCAAACAGGACCCATAAACTCGGGTTAAGTATTTTACTGACACTACCTCTGTAATGCAGAGGAGAGCACAGTTGTCTCTGGAAGTGGAGAACAAAATATGTTACTGTACATTGGTTCACTGCAGCACGATGACTTTCATTTGTTCTGTCAATCACGGATAATAAACTTCCTGTGGGAAGACAGTCGACCCAGAGCTCAAGGGGGAGAAGAACAGTAAATGCAGTGAATTGCAGCAGTAAAGTGCAAAATTGGCAAACAGGGCCCTTCTGTAGTCAACCCAGCAAACTTCTCTCCCATTCAAGGCCCTGTCTGCATTAATTGGCTCACAGCATAATAGCTGCTCTAAGGGGCTATTTTATAGTCTGCACCAGTACTCAGCCTAGCCAAGAAGCAAGAGTGTACCTTCATTGAATATTGCCATAATGAGAAATAACACACAGCGCAATTAGACTAGGTCTTTAGACCACAGAGTTTTGACACAGGTGTATGCTACATAAAACTTACATTATAAAGACCTCCAGTCAGCCAAGAAATTGTTCATTTAAATGTAGGCATTCACAGTTTCACCCAGGGGGAAACAAAATCTTGACTTTACTAGTGTTTATATGGAAATAAAATGACTCCAAACATTTATAAAAATGCCTGTTGGCTTGCCTATTTTTAATTAAGCTATCTAACTGCACTTCTCTATGTAATGATACACTGAATCATTATGCATTTGGATAGTTTCTTTTCAAGAAACTACATGATTAGCTGCATTGAGAATGTTAATATGATTATATAAAAAAAATTCTATTCCTGTGTAGTTCTTCCATTCTGTCACACTACAACTTTGCAATCATACTATTGAGGTTTCCATAAAATCTTTTATTAGTATGCAGCATTTCAGTAGCCTGAAATGCTCTCTGGGCAAATTCACTAGTGATTCATTTTTACTGCAAAACTGGGACAAGATAGTAGGGCATTAAGAAGGTTAACTGATCATCCAAAGCAGGATTGGGGGCTTGTAAAACCTCCAAGAACCAGCAAAAGAATTATCTCAAGACTGGAATAGTCATCTTATGTTGCCCAGCAAATCTCTATCTTGATGTTAGCAAACAATTGCAAGTTTATAGGACTGCACAAAAACAAAACACAACTTTTTGTTGAAGGTTTAAAAAGTAACCTTTCAAGATTTAGCAATGTAAAAAGCTGATGTATATGAGCAACTGACAGATAAGTAAAGCTGAGAAACTGTACTATGTAAACATAGTTTTACAGTTGACGAGAGAAAGTATTTCCTATACTTATATTTAAACAGAAGTAAGACATTTGTTTATCTTAATTCAGTCTTCTTAGAATGTTTTTTTCTAACCTGATATGGGATAATCTCATTAACTGCTCAAGTCCAGTTTCTTGCCTATAGCCATCCTACATTTTTGCAGTATATTGAAGCTATTTTTTTTCTGGGAATAGAAAAGCTCTAGCTATATTTTCAGTGCATGGAACAATGGTGGGATAAGAAGAAATATTTGCGGAATGACCAGCATCGCTGTATCATTGCATTATCTAGCAAATTATATTGCTAACAAAAAGCTTTTATCTTTTAAAAAAACAAAACAAATAATAATAAAATGTCAATTTAATCATATTCAGACATCTTACAGCAATTCTTTGAGAGATTTTTCTCGACTAAAACTCTGAAAACATCCTTACTTATTTTGGAACTGCCTAGATCTTCTGCAATTCAAAGGGATAGTTCAGAAGTCAGATAAATTGGATTTATTCATCGATCACTGTTGGTATTGACAGGCAAATGTAATCTTAAGTATTAGAGAACTATAGACCCAACAAATTCTGAACCAATGCATATTCGTCTTTAGTGTGCCAGAAACATTTTAGGGTTATGCCATTGACATTTTGGCATCTACTACCCCCATTTCATTGCTACTAACATATTGTGACCAACAGTCAGTACTGACTGCGAGTTTGAATTAAATATTGCATATCAAGAAGCCTTAAACAACCACTCTTTGTTGTGTGTTTCTCTCATATAAAGCCAGCCTTTCAAATTAGTTCAAAGATAAACTGCATCTGGTTTTAACTAGATAAATCAACTCTCATTGTGCTATTAAATGATTTAATGAAGTGCTCTTATGTGCCATCTAATCTGATGTTCAGTGCACCCTTATAATTTAAAATTGGTCTGTGATGGGCTTTGTCCCATACACTGTAGGTTTGAAGTTAATATAATTCTTACCTTTTTTGCAAATAGTTTAGTTTGTTTGTTGGTTGTAGCCACTTCACCTCATTGTGGTTTAACAGTCAAAACCAAATTCAGAGGCAGGGCCTTATTTAAAGCCCAGGAAGCAATCGCCTGATGGCCACCGGCTTGTTTCCCGTTGTGCCCTCTTGTGGACTGGAGGGGAGCTGGTCTCCCCGTCCATTTATAAACACTGGTGTTTCAAAGTAATAACTCAAGTGTTTCAATAAGGTATTAAAATATTGTTACTATTTTATAGATACTATGTGTCTGTTTGGTAGTAGGGTCCTTTAAGAGTTTTTTGTTTGTGTTTGAAAGGGGAGGAGCCTCCTTAATAAAAGGCAGAGGTTAAGGTCTGTGGGGGAGTCTTCAGTTGGGAGCTAAAGAGGAAGGTGGCTCTGTGGAGATTTAGTTGCCTGCTCTCTGGTGTTGGTGTTGGTGTTGGTGTTGGTGTTGGTGTTGGTGTTGGTGTTGGTGTTGGTGTTGGTGTTGGTGTTGGTGTTGGTGTTGGTGTTGGTGTTGGTGTTGGTGTTGGTGTTGGTGCTATTATTTAAACAAACTGAGGCCCTAAACTGCTTGGAAGTGGTCTCAACAGATTGTACTGGACACAATCACACAGTCAAACATGGATAGCAAAACATTTTTGTATGACACAGCAATGTTTTTGGCTAAATAGTTTATGTGGACAAGTCTGATAACTGACTGATAGTGCTGGAGCATTAGATACTACAGCTGCTAAGAACCCTAGGTTGTGCATATGGTCAGTCAAGCAAACAACTGCATTAGGGTAATGGTAAAATGTTTATATAGCAAAGCAAATATGGAATACCAGTACTCAGTGTAAAAATGATTGTTGGGAAAGTTGAGTTTTAAACAATTCTTAGACCTGGAGACAAATACCCAGATATTGTTCTATTACTTTTCTCCTAAAACATTCAAATTCCTGTTCCAAATAGAAACTGCTTCTAAAGGATAGTATGAAGCCACTAGCAGAAAAAAAATAAAAAGAGAAAGCTAAACCCTTTATTTTGCCCCTGAAATCAAGCATTTCCTGATCCATTAGGTATGTCAACAATGTCACCACCAAGGGACCCTACAGACATGTGCCGCAAAACACAGCTGTAAGTACAAACAGAAAAGAATACAACTTGTGTTAACACTACAGGTCTGGGAATCAAGACCATCCTCAATATTCCTAGAATGTGAATCCCCCTTATGTATTCAAAGTAAAGAAGAGGAATGGGTATTACCTACAAGGAGTCATGTGGAAGTTTCCTTAAACCCAAGAACAGGAAGTACATCTTTACACAAAAGGTTACAGTAGTCTGGGAAAGTTGCCCAGTCATGTTATTGAAATCAATACCCTGGTTTCATTCAAGAAATGGCTGGATGGGATCGTCACATAAATTAGCTACTAACTACAAATTGGGTCAGATGGGCCAGACTTTCTCCTTTATAACTGTTTTATGAATCTGTAAAATAGAAGAATAAGAATGTAATGTCTTCCGCAACTTTGTAATCTTTTTCACTAAAACACCATATTGGAATTAAGTAAAGAATTATAGGAACAATCTATAGTATCTAAGTGGAACACTAAACTAAATTAATACATTAAATCTATATTGGAAGACAACATTTTCATCAACTGAATGCCAAGACAAGGCTACTATGGCAGCAGTGTGGAATACAGGTTAGAGTTCACATTTCAGATGGGACATTGCTGTTGCATCCATGAGAAACACACTTTATTCAGAATGCTACACTAAAATGTCCAACTGTATAAACTGGTATAAGCATATGTCAATTTGGGTGAAACCATTTGCCACATTAATTTACAATTACATTAATTTCTCTGTGTAAATTAAATAATTGTACTTATCCAAGAATGGGATATGATGGGCTATTTTTTTCATGGTTCATACCAGTATAAAGCTGTGTATAATTTCATTATAATAGTTTTTGCATAATATATTAGTTAATTATCACCCAAGAAGCAAAGAGTACAAGGTAGTATGGGGTGCAGACGATTCCCAGTCCATTGAAGGGAAAGGGACAATTAAGAGTAGCCAATCACACCTGTCTTTAGAAGAAGTTTAAAAGTTTTTTAGAAGGTTTCTAAAAAATTAGATTCCTTAGTGAAATCCCACGTGATATGCAAACTCCAGACAGACATTTGAACAGGAAACCAAATCTTGGACCCTGGAACTATGAACTGCAATGCCTATCTAGCCTAATATATGTAAGCAATGTTTTATTTTATAAGAACTTATTTGATATTATCTGGAATCACATGTTATCAACAATGAAACATACAATTTAAACATGATTTAATTACAAATACAGTTGTCTGAACTAGAGAATGTCCTCTGCTTGACATGTCTTTCTGGATTCTGTGAAGTCACTTCATCTTTTGTCAACCTTCAATGTAGCCACTGTTACTATAGTAACCCATAACTCTTAAATATCACTGCTATAGATAACAAGGCCCTATCTTGCCCTGGTATTTTACACTTGACAAAAGCAAAGTAGTTCAATAGATGAAACCACTGTGCTCTGTTATTCAGATGCTAACTGCAGGCTAACTCATTTTTTCCAATTCCTTTGTCAGTAGCTTTAATCATATATATAATACAAGAAGGCTGCAAATTTTAACCCAGTGGTACATGTCAATCTCTACATCATTATTATGTTTAACTTTTAAATCACAATTTGTTTTTCTCTAAAATATAATAGCTTGTAATCATAAACTCATGTGTGGTCAACTTTTAATTTTATCACGGACATGAACAACTTTTGTATCATTACGATTCATACCTGCCAAGGAAAAAACAAAACCAGATTTATTAAAGTGAACATACCGTGGTTTGTTTTAGATGTGTGGACTGGAGTGTAATGATTTTTGGAAGATGATCGTACAGGTGTGTTTTCTTTGGGTGAGCCATCCATCGCTGCAATGTTTTCTCGCTCGTAGTGAGATATCGGAATGGGTCCTTGTTGCCTTAAAATGTCTGCAAGGGCTCTGAAAAAAAAGAAAACACAGTATTATTTTTAAATAGTTCAAGTACAGTAGGTAGCTGCGTCAGCATGCATAGGCTGCAAAGAAACAGGTAACGGGTTTACTCCATGCTGAAAAGAAAAAAAAAGGAAACACGTTTCGGCTGTGGAGCCTTCTTCAGGTGTCAAAGAAGGATCCTGAAGAAGCCTTCACACCCAAAGAAGGCTTCACAGACGAAACATTGTGTTTCCTTTCTTTCCTTTCCAGCGTGGAATAAACCCATTACCCATTATTTTTAAATTGCAATCTGGGGACGTGAAAGACAAAGAGTAAAATTAATATCAACATATATTAAGCCTTTAAATGATTTTTTTTTCAATCTAGTTGCACCCCCCACCACAAATACCACCACTACCAAGCTCTGGAATCGAGAAAGAAACAGAATAATTCTGTTGGACTAGTCCAAAATCAGGTGCAGCTGGTATGTTTATCACACATAAACCCAAATTAAATTGTTCAATTGTTTTTTCAAAGCCACACCTGACACAAAAGGAATTCTCCCCCTTAAAGACTGTAAAAACATGAAAGCTATTGTATGCATCCTCCCACATTTTCTCACGAAGTTCAATTATTCTGCATTACTACAGATGCTTTCCATAGCCTTATCATGCATCAAAAAGGATTCAGGAAGATGTGGCCTTTTTCAGTTCCGATCTTTAATTTTGTATCTCTTAATTACAGGAGTTTTATACACTGCCTGGGTTTCACAATAAGATTTAATGAAAAGCTAAACTATGTCAATGTCAACCCATTGAAACAACCACACAGTGTATTTTTTTTTCAACCACATGTGACATTGAAAAATATATTAATAGCTTTTCTGTCCAAGCTGAGTACATATTTTTTAGCATATCTTGTCTGCAGACAGAACTGACCTCATTTCAGATATCCCAGCTGGCTCATATGACTTATACCATCGTCTTTAGTAAGTATACATACTGCACAGTCCTCAAAGGAAATCCAGAAGGCTGTAGAAGCTTTGGGGCAATGCTTCAAATTTGTCTTAAAAGTTGGCAGAAGTACATTTATACTGTCTTATGTCTTTACATTTTTTGAGAATGTTCCCATAACACTATCAAATAAATGACGAAACCAAATAAAATGCAATATTGTATATCTGAATAATACAGAATGATGAATCAAGTTAAGTTCTTTTGACTTTTACACCTATGCAACCTATAATGGTAAAATTCTTAGTCCACCCAGCTATCCCATAATTTTAATTTATTGTGTGCATAAAATCAAAGAATTGTTATAGTAAATCCTAGAAATGTACACAGATTTCTAATTGGATTAATAATTTTAGTAAAGTACAAATACCATCATTTTAAAGTGTTTAGCAGCTTCACTATGCTCTGTCAGTCTCTCAAATTCACTGGCATTTTCCATTCTCCTAGATTCTCCTAGTTTGAATCTGTATGTTTCAAACCTCCTGTTTCACAAACTTGTCTCCCTAATATTTTCTTCCATACCAAACATAATAAAAATCTCTTCCTTTCTCATATTTCTTCAGACTTCATAGTTTATTCAGATACTTTTTTTGTTGTTTTTTATTTAACAGGGATATTCTGTCACACAATTGACAGTCCTCATCCTAACCAAAGAAAGATCTTGTAAAACCAGACCCTTAAGAATACCAGCACCCAAAACCACTTCCACTTCCCTTTCACCCTAACAACCCTTGTATTGCCCAGGTTATCAAACAAAATGTCTTCAAGTGGAACCTTTTTATATCTTCTTAATATCTCTGACCACCTGATCTTACAGCTCAACTTTCTTGTCCACAGTTCCCTTAACCACTCCCACACTTTTTGCTGCAACAGAAGCAGTGCTCACCTCAAAATACATACTGTATCCAGCAGTAAATATTTATATGGTCCCCTTTAACAATGTCAAGATCACCCAGAGGGCATCATATAATTTTCCCACAATCTAATTTATTGCATTTCTTGCAGAACATGTGCTGCTATTGGCATCATTGAAACATCATTGAAGACAGGCCAGCAGTTACAGGAAACTTGTCAGAGCATTAAGGGTCAAAGACCCTGTTTTACCTCTCCCAACCATGATTCTATTGACCTTTGTCCTTTCATGGGAATTCAAAGATGCATAATCTAGAAAAACATCAGAAACCCAAACTATTGGTACACCTATCCCCCAGGACTCAAAGATTGACTAATTTATTTTAATCTCTCCATTGATTTACACATTGGTACCTCCCACAACTGCCTCTGGATATTTGAACTCTGACTCCCAGATTTCCATCCATGTAACATACAGTACTGTACACCTACCCATTCTCATCTTTTTATATATTTCAATCTTTTAATACTAAACCTGCCTGTTTTTTTCATATCTCTGCTCTCCCTCTCTCCTCCACACAACTAAATAAGGCTCAACAGCTGAAACACTGTACTGTATGTTTCACATTCATTTCTTTTCACTTTTCAAAATGAAACTAACCTGTACCTGTTCTTTGCAACTCCCAGATTGACACAGTTTACTGCTGTAATTTTAAATATGATAAGAGCAGACCACCAATAAACAAAATGTTTATGTCTAATTTATTGAAAATTATGCTTAACCACAAGTACCACAATATTTTAATTTACCATGCAGTTCTGTTTAATTACTGTAGAAATTCCCGGAGCACTAATACAATAATAGCATAAATATATTTCCAATAAATTTCTAACTTAAGTGTTATTTACAAAAAATATGGCTTTGTAAAACTAAATGTTAAATACATTGCTGCAGTGAATGAGTTTTTTTTTGTGAAGTTCAAGACTGAGAAGTGCTCTAATAAATTTGCAGATGCCTCTACCTATATAGGTTTAAAATAATAAAGATTATTTTCATTTGGATTTTAAGTAAGCTGCTGATCTGACTCGTGCATGTAGATAAATGCATTACCACTATACATAACTGACTTGGTGAGCACTATATGGTAATGCCAAAGAGAGCCATTGTAAAGCTCTGCCCCAAGTGTCACAACATCAACACTGCAGACCATATTATGTAAGAGCACCTGGTATACAACATTCACCTTATTTGCGCAGACACCAATTGTAAAAAAGATGCTGCCTGCATCGGGCTCCAAATCAGATCATTAAGCATACACATACCACTGTCACCACATCACTGTCATGATCAAAGAGCACAGTAACACAGTGAGACCGTACAGTAGGTGTAAAGTCCTATATAAAATATGCTGCAGGTCAGGTCCAAACCTACAAGTTTTTCAGGAACAAAACTGCCAATGCTTTTCTGTGCTACTTGGAAAAAAAAGTGCAAAAAGAAGCAAATTTTTAAAAAGGCTTCAAATATTTATTCTGAGAAGCAAGATCCATGAATTTCCATAAAAATATTTTAGAATCAAGTAATTTAACCAGGCTTCCTTTTACCATCTTAATGGTAAAAGGAGCTTGGACTTTGCTCTTCTGAAGAAACTCATCAATACCAAATTCATATGAGCAATTAATGTGCTGTGTTCCCTTTTGCAGTTGTTGAAATCATTTTACAGGAAAACAGAACTTGTATGATTTACAATCTTAGGATTTTTTGTAGATACCATGCATTGCAATTATTTATCCAATATTCAGGAGGTGAATGTACAGTAAATGAGAATATTCATGGTAATGCTGCTGTTATAATATAAACAAAATAAGCATTTTGGGAAACATTAGGAAGAAATAAGAAGAGATATCCCTATGTTCTTATGTAGATGTAATATTATAAATTTAATATTCATAAATACACACTTTAGATGATACTTAAATAAAATAATTATATAAGTTGATCCAGCTCATTTAATTCCGAAGGATATAAATGTTCATTTACAGTATATATGGAACAGGGCTCACTTTATCCAGTGATGAGTAGTACACACTTGGGTGACATATGACAGCCATTATCAACCAGCGATATAACCATCAAGCTACAAGGTGTTATTCTTATAATGAGACATTTAAAATGAATTTCAATTTTTAACAAGGTGTATTTCTACAGCATGGATTTATGAATAGTTTCTTTATTTGAAGCAATCAATGACTGGGTGATTGACTAAGTCTTCATTTAATTGTAAATGCTCCCATAATTGCTTTCAGAAGCATTTTAAAATGACATTTATCACTTTAACCATCATCATAACCTGCACCTCTTTTATATTGAATTTCACTTATTCAAAGTACATTTTATTCTATCTAGGAACACCCAACCTCATGTTGTATCTATTTGTTTTATAAACGTTTAAATGCAAATCTTATAAAAGCTTTAAAAAAGATTAATATAATGTTTTAAGATTTAAGATAACTTTTATTTATATTGGATAAAGAGCATAAACTTAAATAAGTGGGAAAATGTAGGAGCTAATTATCAAATGTCAGTTACATTTCTTGATTTCATCTCATAAACATAAATAGTAGGAAACCATGAACTGAATGACAAACTGCTTTCAAAATGTGTTAATGTTCACCTCACCAAATCCAATGGTAACAATTAATCCATTTCTAATGTTTCTGTGAAAATAAAAAATGACTGTATACAGTACCAATGCCAGTCCATAAACTTCCAAGGTGTCAAGATCATTGCATGTGACAACATATAATTTGATCAGAAGCACCATAGAAGCACTATATACTGTACCTTAACCTTCCTCATTATTAAAAATACTCCACACTAGCCACACTACATTGCAACTGCTGACTATGTATTGTATCCGTATACAATGCCTATAAAAAGTGATATCCTTCTCAAAGTAAAACATTTTGTGGCCAAACAGCCTAAAACCAAGACACATTAAATCAGAAAGTATTTTTTCTTTACTTACACATTGTAATACACAACCTCCAAAGTGAGAAACAAATGTTCAAACATTATGAAAAGTAAATACAGCAATAATTCTGTTTGGATGCTCAGTGAGGATTTATACATACAAATGCGGCCTTCAGAATGCATTTCAAAGTTCATGTCCACTGTAAGCTAGTTGCACTGTACCATGGTATTATTCAGCATGCCAAAGTCAGTTTTTCACTGTCAAAAGAAGATCAATAGGTGGAACTTATGGTGTGTTACTGTAGATGTTTGTGAGATGTTAGCTTCTTTGAATTCACTAAAACACCAATATGTAACTTTGCCTGGACAAGCTAATTTTACCAAAGTATAATGATGCTTCTGTCACATGGGAAGCCGACACAATGCACAAAAATCTAAGAAAGAATATGTATACTATACTGACATATTTATTAACTTTATACATCACAGTATGTTAAATATTAAAATAATATTTATAATAAATGAAGTAATATGAATGAACCTCCATAGAGTAGAGTTAACAAACATGTGAATACTGCCATTATTCAGTGCGATGTTACAGTGGCTCTGTGGCTAAGGATCAGTGTCTGTGGCTGGAAGGTTGCCGGTTCGTATCTTGTGGATAGCAGAGGAATCCTACTCCGTTAGGCCCCTGAGCAAGGCCCTTAACCCCATCTGCTCCAGGGGCGCTGTAAAAATAGCTGACCATGCGCTCTGACCCCAAGCTTCTCTCCTTGTCTGTCTATATGTCTCATGAAGAGCAAGTTGGAGTATGTGAAAAGACAAATTCCAAAAACAATCAAGTGATCTTATCTTATCAGGGGAGTAAAGAAAACCAGTTCTACTGGTCATTTTGACCACCAGACCAAATATCTCCAGGATACTTGGAGAAGAGAAAGGGAATTAACACAAATCTCAATTGAGTTTTTTACAGGCATATTTGCTTTAAATACTTTTAATACTAATATTTAGCCATACATAGACACTATTTACAGTGCCTTGCGAAAGTATTCGGCCCCCTTGAACTTTTCAACCTTTTGCCACATTTTAGGCTTCAAACATAAAGATATAAATTTTTTATTTTATGTGAAGAATCACCATCAAGTGGGACACAATTGTGAAGTGGAACGAAATCTATTGGATTTTTGAAACTTTTTTAACTAATAAAAAAATGAAAAGTGGGGCGTGCAAAATTATTCGGCCCCTTTACTTTCAGTGCAGCAAACTCACTCCAGAAGTTCAGCGAGGATCTCTGAATGATCCAATGTTGTCCTAAATGACTGATGGTGATAAATAGAATCCACCTGTGTGTAATCAAGTCTCTGTATAAATGCACCTGCTCTGTGATAGTCTCAAGGTTCTGTTGAAAGCGCAGAGAGCATCATGAAGACCAAGGAACACACCAGGCAGGTCCGTAATACTGTTGTGGAGAAGTTTAAAGTCGAATTTGGATACAAAAAGATTTCCCAAGCTTCAAACATCCCAAGGAGCACTGTGCAAGCGATCATCTTGAAATGGAAGGAGTATCAGACCACTGCAAATCTACCAAGACCTGGCCGTCCCTCTAAACTTTCAGCTCAGACAAGGAGAAGACTGATCAGAGATGCAGCCAAGAGGCCCATGATCACTCTGGATGAACTGCAGAGAACTACAGCTGAGGTGGGAGAGTCTGTCCATAGGACAACAATCAGTCTTACACTGCACAAATCTGGCCATTTCTCAAAGATATCCATAAAAAGTCTCGTCTAAAGTTTGCCACAAGCCACCTGGGAGACACCCCAAACATGTGGAAGAAGGTGCTCTGGTCAGATGAAACCAAAATCGAACTTTTTGGCCACAATGCAAAACGATATGTTTGGCGTAAAAGCAACACAGCTCATCACCCTCAACACACCATCCCCACTGTCAAACATGGTGGTGGCAGCATCATGGTTTGGGCCTGCTTTTCTTCAGCAGGGACAGGGAAGATGGTTAAAATTGAGGGGAAGATGGATGCAGCCAAATACAGGACCATTCTGGATGAAAACCTGTTGGAGTCTGCAAAAGACCTGAAACTGGGACGGAGATTTATCTTCCAACAAGACAATGATCCCAAACATACAGCAAAATCTACAAAGGAATGGTTCACAAATAAACGTATCCAGGTGTTTGAATGGCCAAGTCAAAGTCCAGACCTGAATCCAATCGAGAATCTGTGGAAAGAGCTGAAAACTGCTGTTCACAAACGCTCTCCATCCAACCTCACTGAGCTCGAGCTGTTTTGCAAGGAAGAATGGGCAAGAATTTCAGTCTCTCGATGTGCAAAACTGATAGAGACATACCCCAAGCGACTTGCAGCTGTAATCGCAGCAAAAGGTGGCTCTACAAAGTATTAACGCAAGGGGGACGAATAATTTTGCACGCCCCACTTTTCATTTTTTTATTAGTTAAAAAAGTTTCAAAAATCCAATAGATTTCGTTCCACTTCACAATTGTGTCCCACTTGTTGGTGATTCTTCACATAAAATAAAAAATTTATATCTTTATGTTTGAAGCCTGAAATGTGGCAAAAGGTTGAAAAGTTCAAGGGGGCCGAATACTTTCGCAAGGCACTGTATATATATATTTTTATAGTTAAAATCAAAATCATTTGTATGTTTTTGCTGCCCTTTTATTCTTCTTGTTTTCTTTTTGATACCACTTTGTCGTGTTTCCTTGGCTTTCCTGAAAGAAAGTGACTTCAGTAACATTCAGAATAATAATAATTGCTTACACTTCTATACTTCTATACTTCTGGACATTCCACTCAAAGTGCTTTACAGGTAATGGGGACTCCCCTCCACCACCACCAATGTGTAGAATCCAACTGGATTATGTGACGGCAGCCATAGTGCACCAGAACGCTAACCACACATCAGCTATCAGTGGGGAGGAGAGCAGAGTAATGAAGCCAATTCATAGATGATGATTATTAGGAGGCCATGATTGGTAAGGGCCAATGGGAAATTTGGCTAGGATGCCGGGTTTATACCCCTACTCTTTTCGAGAAACACCCTGGGATTTTTAATGACCATAGAGAGTCAGGACCTCGGTTTTTACGTCTCATCCGTAGGACGGCGCCTGTTTACAGTATAGTGTCCCCGTTACTATACTGGGGCATTAGGACCCACCTGGACCGCAGGGTGAGCGCCCCCTGCTGGCCCCACTAACACCTCTTCCAGCAGCAACCTTAGTGTTTTTCCAGGAGGTCTCCCATCCAGGTACTAATCAGGCTCACACCTGTCAGTGGGTCGCCAGTTGTGAGTTGCAGGGTGATATGGCTGCTGGCTCCATATTAAAACCATACAGTATCATTGTAATGTATTTAAAAGCAAAAATGTACAGTCAAAGAAAACAAAACAGAGGCAAGATTAAAACAAGCTTTGATATTAATGATTTTTTATCATGTACTGTATAAGTCACATTAAGTTTAATTGTAGCTAATACAAGTCTGCACTATATTTAGATCAGTGTATTAAAATTGTTGATATTGAAATTTTCCATTAAGATATGATACAGTACGCTTGAAAACAATGTATGCAATTTAATTTTGTGCTAGTAATAGCATATAGATGAAGATAGTTTGCAAGAAATCAGTATCAGAATCCAGACAGCAGGGAATTTTTCTAATTGCACAAAGACAATGGGCAGAGCAGAGTGTGCATTCATTATTTATTAATGGAATAATTTGTCTTACATATTTTAAGTTACATTGTTAGACTATATACTATCCAACCAAACATTTTTAAAGTTAAAAATGAGAGCAACAGAACTTAACTAAGCGGCTGCCCAGCTCACAAAAGTGTGCCTTATTGTTTGTACTAGGAATTTATTGATATTGCAGATATTACACTGAGAACATATTGTTATTAAAATTCATCATATATCTACAATGCATTGTGTGGAATGGTTTTAAAAGCCAGCACAATGCCCTAATTTGAGGCAGCACATACACTCATACCTAGGAGCAAGTACAATAGGTGGGAGGGAGTACATTCACAACATATAAACTCCGAAGTCTCCAAGGGAAACTTTAGTTCCATTACACCTCAAAGTGGCATTATAAGGCAATAAACAACAAAGACTAGTGATGTTATGAAACCAAACCAAAAATGTGTTCATATTCTTCTTTGTTTCCCTGTCATCTCCTTTCCCCCTTTGAGGATGAGGAGGATAGGACCACTTGCAGAGAGGTAGCAAAAGTGGAGTTGGGAGAGGTATGCCACAAACAAAATGTGAATAAAGTGGGGTTTTATATCATAAGAAACCATAAACATGCTTTAACTTAAACAACCTTTAGCCACGATTGTTAGCACTATATGGCAACATCCTGGTGCAAAGAGGGGAAAATTAAAACTCATATGTAGGACTTTTTTCTCCCAATTAGGAATTTTTATATTCTAGGACTTCATAAACTCCCATGTAAAACTTTCATACACCTCTTGTATATGACAGGCTTCATCAAGGACCATTTTCTCATCCCAGTGAGGAGCAAAAAGCTTCGGTGTTGTGGCAAGAGCTTATTAAAAGAGTATTTTATCATCTTAGTTAACTCCAAACAAAAAAAAAAGGTGGTTTGTCTCTTCTAGAAGAACTTCTCCACCAGGAGAAGGGCTGAAGAGGTTGTTGAATTAGTTCCTCAATGCACAAATTATTATGGTTCAGCAGCAGTAGCACTTATGTGCAAGAGTAAAAGTTTATTTGACAGTGCTCCCAAAACCAAATACACAGTGTGAAATAACTTTAAGAGAAAACAAAAAAACAGATAACGCATCAAAACTATAATTAGAGAGTTCTAATCAACAGAAATACCACCACACTCCGATCCTCTCTCATAACTCCCCCCCTCCTAGCTTAAAGAACTGCTTAAATAAGGTTAGCTCTGCCCCCATGGAACATACCACTGTCTCTTCACATTCACATTCATACTTTACAAAAAAATGAACATTTGCCCCATGATAATTCATTTTTGCTTATGGCACTCTGTTGTACTAATAAGATTTTAAAAAATACACACACTCTCTTAAGCCCAAGGGCTACAAAGCCAGCCTGAGATCAGAGTACAGGTTTGGACCTCCCAAGCCACTGTCACACACGGAAGTCAGACGCCCAGCACAAACAGCATAACAGCAGGAAAAAGACAGACAAGAGAGCTTTTTAAACAATGGATAAGTACAAATAAACAAACAGAAAGTAACACTCACGTGTATGACTGATTTCTTACTGGGACACTGGTTGAGGAGTAAAATGTAGGTGTGTTTGCGTATGTATGAAATATGAAACTCCTAGCCAGCCACGAATGTGCATCCTGGCTATACCACTGCAGACAGATGCTTCTATATCAGTCAATGGACAATTAGAATAATTATTTTTGGGATTGATTCATATTTAAGGAACAGATGAGGGGGGGGGGGTGATTAGAATATTTTAATGGCTTTATAATACATCTATTACACACTTGTATTACATATTTATAAGTAACACTGTTACTTAAATTAGAATAAAGACAATATCTAAATTATCTTAAAGTATACTGTACATGTATGTAAACCTCAGACTCATCCTGTTCATAGTATACATATTATTTGTTATATTTTATTATTAGAGAGTCTTTATTATAATTATGGGGCTATTTGTAGTACTACGTGTGCATTGGCTGGGAATTGAATCCAGAACTCCTGTATGGTAGGCAAGAATTCTACCACTGAATTCCTGTGTCACTGTGATTGGATGTAAATATATATAATCAACAAATAATTAAAATGACTGATTTTAGAATTGCAGATTAAGTGAAACTAAATTAACCTTAAGTGTTTTGAAATGAAACATGAATAAAATACACTGAATGAAAACTTGCATCCAATTACTGAGAAACACACTATATAGGTATTATAAATTAAAAACATTTTGACGTATTTAGAGTAGTGTTGTTGTGACAAAAGTGTGTTATTATTTTTAACTAATATATTTAAATAAGACTTGTATGACAGCCACATGCAGCTGTGGTACATTAAAGAGTCACTGTGCCACTCGGTGATTCTACACAATAGTGCTGTCCTGCATTATTTTAGATTATCTGAAAAAATAAAAACGGAGAGAAGCGGTGCTGATCGCCATTCCTTGGCACTTGTTACGGTATACCGCCTTACACCTCACACATTTTAAATGATTGCATCTGTAGGAGAGCAGAAGTATGCCATTAGAATTTGACCTCCTCTTCAACTTCTGTTAAATAACACCATAATGTAAATGGATTTTTTATTAAAATTTAAAATTAGTGAAAAGATAGCTATGCAAGATTTGAACTTTTGACACCCATAGAGTCTCTAATGGTGTTTGAAAATGAGTTCCATAGACACAGTGCTACATACTGTAGGAAGAAGCTCTTTTCACTCATAGTGTGCAGGCTGGTCTTAAGATAAGTATGAATGCCAGAATGGTAAAATAAGGTAAAAAAACTGTACTAAACTCATGCAGTAACTCCAAGAGATGATCTGGAGCTAGACCATTCACTTTATGTGAGCAGGAGAACCTCAAAGTCTATTCACAAGGTCTATTTACAAGGATCCAGTGCAATTTACAAAAGAGAACAGTTATATGCTATAGTACTTTTCGTTTATATTCAGGCTGTTGAATTTCAGATATACTAAAGTCTATACAGTCTACATAGTACCTTAGAAAATACACTGGTAAATAAGCCAGTTCAATTTTCTCATTTAATCAAATAAAAGCACACATCAATATTTTAGCATCACACAAGCAGCACAAGGGTCTTAAAGTTAGCAGTGCTATGCAGGCAAAAGATGTCATTTTGATGTTTTTTTTTTCAAAAGACAATATAGGCTAAAAAGTAAACCAACATTTTACATAGAATTTAATTTATGAAGATCCTAAGAAAAACTTGCATGCAGTCATGTTCCATGGGGTACAAAATAGCTTTATATAAAGGATTTTAATGAGTGGATTTCGGGGACTCCTCTGAGACATTCTGTGGTGACTCTTAAAGCTTGATGTTTTTTACTCAAATAATGCTGGTTTATGTATCATCATTCACATTCAAAAATCATTTTTATGTAGGTTTAAAGACTAAACATAGTACAAAGCTGTTAAAATGATATACAGTATTATGATTCTAATATTCCGCTATACATTGTATTCACTGGAATTCTGGGTGTTTCCTGTTAAGACGTTTAAGATGGAGCAAGGATTTGACAAGCCAACCACAGAATCTTTCAATTAAATCAAAATGGAAATAGTCTGTTAGGTCCAAAGCGCAGTAAAATAAAATAAAAAAATACACCAAACAGTATAATAAGCAAGCTGTGACCAAACTATAAGACTAATCCTATATTCCACTAAAGCTCTAAGGACACAGCTGTCAATTTTAATGTGGCAACCCAGTAGCATAAGTATTTCAATGAGAGGAGCTCAGAAAATAAATAGACTACAACTGTGTTTTATATAGTTTACAGTCCAGTATTGCAGATGCCAGAGTTATTTTACTTGGAACATGGAAAGAAATCTGCAGAAATGTACAGTAAAACAATTTAAAAGCAAAAGCATGATGACATCTGATGAGTATAAATTGGTATAGCTTAAAAATATAAATTAATTTAGATTTTACTTCTAGAATGTATTGGCTAATAAAACATAATATTCAAAGGGGTATAATTATTTTGTGACATTTATTCTCCTGTTTTAATTTTTAAGAATCATTTTGAAATTATTCTCAAATCAATTATTTAAATCACGTACAATTATCTATGAATCCCTAATATACGTGTGCTTAATTTTTATTTCTATCCTCTTTTTTATCAATATAATGTTGTATCAGTACATCTGTACCAGCACTTGCTAATAAATGTAACATGAATCTTTTTGAATCACTTTTAAATGATCAGCCACTCTTAAAATGTGCAGCTCTATAGCAAATATTTTCAATCAAGATAGTATACTTGCAGTTTAAGAAAAAGCTCTACAGGGTCAGACGCATAAGGTTTTGAATGAGGTTATTCATTTAAGTAAGTGTGCTATATATCAGTAAAATGTCATTAGCTCATTGGAATTCAATAAAAGACAATATTTCATGCTCCTGGGTGATTTCACTTCATTCCATTCACTTTATCACAAGTCTGGCTTGTTTTATCACTGTCATTTACCATTCCTGAAACACAGTTACTTCACAGACACATTAGTGGTAGACAATTTTATGACTATGGTTATTAACAACAAGAAATAAATTCAGTAAATCCCAAACATTTTAGATGCAAAATCTTTATGTTTTGTATGTTTTTAACAAAGTAATTATTTCAGGTAGAAACTTCTGCGAGTAACAATACATAACTAGAAAAAAATCCCCATGTTTGCTTATATGAAAATGGATTAATAACAATAGACTCAAATATGGAAAAGAATTACATGAAAAAAGCTCAGATCTTGTCTAACAGGTGAGAAATCAAAGATTTCTGATTGTCTTTGCCATTTCACGACAAATTGCAAACTATTGCTTTTTCATTCAGATACACACTATAAAACGGTTTTTCAGTTTTGCTGTGTGTATATACGCATAACCAAAAACTCATCTGAAATTTGCAGTATGTAATAATGATTAAGGATACTTTTTCGTAAACGTTGATCCAAAACTGGTGGTGGTATGCCTTCTGAATCATATGGAACTGCCTATCCTCTGTTATGCAGTTTCTTTTTATGGCTTTGCAAATAATCTATATCTTGATTGAGTCCACATAATTTAAGTAATTGAAATTATCTGGCCTAACCTGACTTATCACATAACTGGATTTGCCATTTGAATGGAAATACAAGATGGCTTGCCATGTGATTCAGTAGGTTAGCGTTCTAGATCCTAATATACTGTACATTATAATAAAGGGATAACGCAATACAATGTACAGCTGTCCCAGTGCAACTTTGCTACTAAAATGAATGTGTTGATAGATGTTGTTTTTTTAAAATATAATATATTAAAAAGTGTCTTTCCAGTTAAGTTGGCAAAATATGAGGATGTTTGGCTAAACATTTTAAGGTACTTATCAGAGAAGTGAGGTTCAAAGCTCTCTCCAAGCTGATAGTTCCCAAACTTACCAGTGATAGACGAATACACTGATCTGTTTGCATTCTTTTATAGGGATTTCAGGACTGTTACTTCAGAATGACATCGCAATAAGCCAAAATGATCCTCAGTCGGGTTTTACCTTCACTTTGCTTTGTACTGCTTACTCACAATTTCCTTATGTTCTTGCTCTTTCCCCTTTTCCTCCGCACACCTGAAAAAGGCTCCTTAGCAAAACACTGTGTTTTCTCTTCTTCCTGTTGTACTGTACAGTATGTTTCATTGTGGGATCAACCTCTTCTTGTTCTTTTGCAGCTCACATGTAGACACACCTCTCCACTCAAATCTCTTCATAATTATGCTTGCGTGTTTGTGTGGTAGTCATTTCCAATAAATTACTTTATTTATATTTAATTACTAACTTACTGGGTTAGCACAGTAGTGCAGTGGTTAACATTGCTGCCTTGCAGCGCTGGGGCCCTGGGTTCAATTGGGCTATCTGCATGGAATTTGTATGTTCTTCCCATCTTTGCATGGTTTCCTCTGGGTGCTTCAGTTTCCTCCCACAGTTAAAAAACAAACTGGTAGGTTAATTAGTTTCTGGGAAAATTGACCCTTAGGTGTATGTGTGTACGTGTCTGTGTTTGTATCTGTGTGTGACCTGTAATGGATTGGAACCCTGTCCAGGATGTATCCCGCCTTGTGCTCATTGCGTGCCAGTATAGGCTCTGTCTTTCTCATCACTGTGTACTGCATAAAGCAGTTACAAAATGGATGGATGGACAAATGGATACTGTCTTAATTAATCCTGCTTTTTATGGTGAGAATTATTTTTAGGGGAAAAATGTCTGTATCCTATGAACAGAATCATACTGATTCAGAGTAAGGCAAATTCTAAGAATGAAAATTATTTGTGTTGTTTATTTCTTGTTTGATGTTGAACATTTTTGGTTCTCTAACAATCATAGCAATCACTGATGCTTTTTTTGCACTTTAGAGATTGAACAAAATGTGTCCATTTATACTACATTAAATACAGCAGCTACACTGACACTGTAGGAGAAAGATTTGCTAGTTTCATTTTTCTTCCTTTTAAGATAGCTCTTATCTTATTTATTGAGTATGCCGATGTTGAGCTGTGGTTTAAAGTCTTAACTGTCAGTCTAATATACTCTATACAGACTATGCAAATGCAGAGAAGAGCCACCTTTTACTAGACATGCAAGTTTGAAAATAACGTTTTTTTACTGTAAAACAGAGTTTAGGAAAGGTGGGAATGTTATTTTGTATTTATTTTTGTCCAGTTTAAGGCATCAAATACCTTGTACTTTTTAGATCAATTATCATGCAAAATTAAACCCATTTCTAATAAGTAATTTACAACAAATTTCAGGACAATGGAATAAATGTACAGTATGGATATTGTGTTAAGTATCGGTGAAAGCTATCCCACACCAGATCAATGGAGTTCATATATTTCACTGGAACACTCTTTGGTGTGATTATTCAATACTGATCATAAAATAACTTATTTTTGTACACAGCTGTTCACCAGAATGAATTCCAAAGATACTTCACAGCATTTTATCATCTAGAACACCAATGAAATGTGGCTCCCATCTGGGTGATGTGTGGCAGCCCTTTTGCACCACCAGGTAGAGGTGTAAAAAACTACTTTACTATTTCGAATGATTCAAATGAGAATTTGTATGATGTATCAAAATCCTAAAAGAAGAACTGATGACCGGCCTAAACCAATGGTCATTTATCTGAATAGTATTTGCATTTTTATTGACAATTTCCCTAGAGCTCACAAAGAAAAGCAAAGATGGAAATAAAGCCAGAACATCACAACTCATCTGTAGCTTGAAAGTTTTGATCCATCACTCAACATGAATCCCACTGAACATCTAGGGGCCCAACTTAATGCCAACAAAAGTCAACCATTTTCTGTGACTTTCTCTTACAGATTCTTTCTAAATGCTAAATTCATCCACATACTGTACCTGTACTGTAAGCAGTGGATGGTGTGTATGAGCAGCTTTGCATAAAACAGTCAATCGCACAGCAAAGTATACTTTGCCGGTTATGAATGTGGTTTCTCAATTAGCAATCCTAACACTGAAAAACAATTTTAAGGATGGCAACAATTTTATTGTCGGGCTGCAGCTGCAATTGTTAACATTTAGCAGAGGTTAACATGTTATGCAGTGGTTGCATAATGTAATATAAAGCACCTTTTCTTATATCTATAACTAAACACCAGCTCTTGATTTGGGGGACATTTATTTTTTCTATGTACAGTCCTAAAACTGTGCATGACTTCAACAAATAATACTTCAATGTCTCGGGAATTACACAAACATAAACTACTAAAGCAGGGAAGCGAGGTATAGACTTCATAAAACCCAAAAGCTTTATGTGTCATTTCTATGTGAAGCTGCAGTACATTTTAATTATTTGACAATGAAACCTCAGAAAATTCTAGAACTGATATATCCTCAGTATATTTGTATGTATAAATTAAAACATTAACCCTGTTACATTAAAAAATAACTTTCTTGTTAGCTTACCACTGTAAATTAAACACAAAGAAAGCACTATGCCAAGGTATAGTAAAAGCATAGAAAATCCGACATATACAGTACAAAAGAACTATGCACTAAAAAACTATCCTGCATTGAAACATTTAGAAATCATCACCATAATATTCATCCATTTCTTTTCTAACCACTTTATCAAATACAGAGTTGTGAGAGAGCCAGAGCAAGCCACAAGCTCAAAATGGGACACATACTGGACAACACGCCAGTCCATCACAGGGTACACACAGATACAGGCGTGCACACACTTACAGGAGGACCAATTTTTCCATAAGTCAATTAACCTACAGTACCAGTATGTTTTTGGACAGTGGCAGGAAAACTGATGCTCTGGGTGAAAACCCAAGTGAGCACAGGTAGAAAAGAAAAACCCAGTGCACATATCGCTCGAGGTCTGGAATTGAACCTAGGGCCCCAGCCCTGTGAGGCAGCAATGCAAACCAGTGTTTCATCATTCCGCCCTGTATCATAACATATTTTGTCTGAAATGTCAAAATTGGACCATTTTGACCTTCACAGTACAATGGTAGTTTTGATATTTTGATTAAACTTCATAAGTAACATAATAACACCTGCTGTACATACAACAAAATGTTACTCTATGTACAACTAACATGTACAACTTGCTGTTACTTTCATATTTACCGTACCATATTGAAACCAGCTCCCCACCACTGTACTTATTCTCTATTAGGAAAGAAATTGGGTGGATTTTGTTAGTCCCTACTTAACCATAGTTTACTAAACAAAATATATTGTGTGCACTTTTTAACTCATTCAACACTCCAAATTATTGTTTACCATATAATTCCATTATCAATGCATAATAACAACTGCACCTTGTGTACATGATGCACTATATTTACATATTCTATCAGATTTCAAATCGTATAAAACTAATTTATTTTTTAAATTCACATTTTTCAGATGTTGTGTACAGTAAACAGAAATTAGGGAATTAATTTTTAAAATGTACTTCTACTGTTGCACAAAGCGAAAATATTAGTGTATAATTATATTGTATATGGTAAGGGGATATCAGGTTAAAATTTCAGACCAATTTTCTTGCTGTTAAATTTAATTGGTTAATTTATTTTTTTTCCCTTTCTGCAGCAACACGAAATTTAGAGCACGTTTTTTTTTTGTGATGATATCATATATACCTGCTACTGTATGAAATACAGATATTTATGGATAGCAATCTAGTTTAATAGTAAAAGCGTTATAATTAACAAGAGTGGAGAATAAAATCCATCAACTTACCTGTGTACATTCATTTCCTGAGGGGGTCGCGTTGCTTTGTCATAAGCAACTTTTGCTGAAACTCCGACAACGATTATAAAAGCTATTACCCCACAGGTGATATAGACTGTCGTGTTAGTTTGATCCAAATTAGGATCGTAAGTCCCTACTGTCGGAGTAGGAGCTTGAGAGGGGACGATGACCCATTTTGGTTTGTGGTAATTCCTACAAGTAGTCTGATCTAATCGATTCCCTTTAAACTGACAGCAGAACCGAAGGAAACAACTTCCGCAGCAGTAACGGTGATCGGTGTTATTGCATTCGAATTCTTTGTCAAACTGTCCGCTCACATCGTAGTAACCGAGGCACGTTTCATGATTGCCTGTTTTAGGCTGCACTGCTTGAGTGATGCTTGGAGTTCCCGCAGTGGGAACTACAGTGCCGTTCACCTCCTTCGCCTTGGGATTTCGCTTAGGTAGAGCATTCTTTTTCTTTCCCGTAGCGGCAGCAAGTACATTCAGAGGGTCCAAATATATCAAAAGAAGCAAAAGGTGCTGTATCCCCATGACTTGCCGTTTTTGTTTTTACTCAATTGCTAAAACCTTTTTTTTTCTCTCACAAGAAATGGCAATGATTATTCCTCGCTTGTCTCTGCAGCCCTGAGAAAGTCTTGCGCTTTTCTCCAGGGTTTCATTTCAGACACCCAGTTCCAGCTGTATGCAATTCTTAGAGTTAATGAACCCATATTATGAGAAATGGGTGGAAGCTTGCAAAATCCGTCAAGTTCTGCGGGAAACTGGAGTCATTCATTGTGTATCTTCCAACGACGTCTTTGGTTCTCTGCTTCCCAAGATTTTATCTGATGGAGAAAACACCATATCTTGCTTGGAATTCAGCTTAATAACTGGGCGTTAAAGTCCCCACAGGAGATTTCGACGACTGTCATTGAAGGAGAACTCTGTTATTAATGGAGCTCTACATCTTGTTAATGTGAAAGCTGTGGTGACAGAAAAACGCATACAAATCTGATTTATTCGTAATATTTTGGCCAAGCATTACACAGTAGGGATATTGCATGCTACAACGGCAAATGGCCAAATGTAATTAGTAATGGACAAGACAACAACACATTGTAAGTTGAATACATAGGAACAACTAATATTTACCCTTATATGCAATTTGCAGTGTTGGAATTCACATTGGGGACGTTTTGTTTTAGGAGTTTGAAATCAAAAGAAAAAAAGGCAAGTTTTGTAGCTAAACCATACATTCTGTTCATGCGATATTAAACATTCCATCGCATTTTAACACGAAAAAAATAGATTAAACACCACTTACAGCTCCACTGCTTAGGCAAAGTCGGGAAAACTCAACTCGTCGTTACTAATTTAATGTGTTTTTTTATTCCAATTCACACAAAGACCAAAATTTTAACATTTTGACACAATTTATAAACATTGCGGGACAACTTTGCGGAGGAAAAAGAAACTAATTCCCACACATCGTGCAACGTTGAATATATTACAAAATCAATCAATGTTTAATACATGCAACAAAATCTAACAGAGTTGTGGTGAAACACTAATATAACTGCTGCGAGTGAACTGCTGCGTCTGCAATTTCTTTACAGCCTGCATTCTGCAGCCTTTTCTTAAACAACATTAAAGGGCTTTGCAAAAATTACAGTAAGTCTATTTTCAACCTCTTCTAAATAGCAACAAAAGGAAGAAACACATCTTACAGTAGAAACCTGCTCCTGCAACAGGAGAATACTTACCTCTGTGTGTTTCCAGCTGCTAAGTGTTTCAGTACTGGCACTGAATGAAAAGAGAATCACAGTATTCAGCTCAAGAGATGCTGCTCAGATCCGCCCACATCTCTGACTCTTACATCACTCCAGCGCTAGCGTCACCAATACACCAGGTACTAGTTAATTACAAACCACTCTCCAATAACATTGTAACTGGTTATGCCTACAGGCTACACTCAGTATCGTAATCTTCCCGCAATCTGGAGTCTCTGTTTATAGCTGCAGAAATGTATAAGACCTTCGCACTTTAAACAAAGTTTCTGCTGTCCCTTCTGTTTTGTTCTGCATAGGGTACTGTACGTTGGATTTTTTGCTCATCAAACTGGGAGTTTTACTTGAGTATGAACAATTAATACTTTCACAATATTTTAGGTGAATGATTTTAAAGGATTAAAAAGTCGTTATACTTCAAAAGTATAATAATCATTTTCACAAGTCTGTGCCTGAAAAGAGAATGAAGAAAAACAGTGACGAAGACTGAAAAATGAAGACCCAAGAGCTCAGCCCAGGAGAGAGGGACTTGAGACTGGAACTTGGAATTCAAGAAACATTATAGCTGCTCCCCTGTGAAACAGCACACCTCGTATTATGTTATTTCTAATATAAATGTGTACAGTATTTATTTTACATAGTACATACAGTAGCAATAAATATATTTTTTATTTTGACTTGCATTACTGTCCTCTATACTGAGCATGGATAGAACATTAATATAAATAAAGGGTAAGTGAACCTAAAGACGTAAATTATAATTTGTACTTCAGAGATTCTGTAACAGTGTGGCATATGCATTTTTATACAGTATGTTTTAATAATTTGTTAGCCCTGTTTCATGAGTGTTCAGGAGAACAATTATTTTATGAATAGGATTTTGTTTTATTATAACCATGCAGAATGTCGCAATTCACTGTTCCATTTTTTTCTCAGAAACTGCGTATAATGGAGATTATGCTCAGCCAAGAGCTGCACAACATACACCACAGGCAGTGTGAAAGACTTAATGTTTTCTCACCACTTAGAGCACCTCCTTCTCCCTAAGCAGGATGTGTGTTTATAAGAGAGCATTGACGAAGGTTCCAAAAAACAGTCCTTCTTTTTTTTTCTTCCTACATATTCATAGAACAAGTGACAAAAAGCCCTGGTCACTAGTCCTGTAGCACACAGTCACTGCAAAACAAATTGAATAATAATCTTTCTCTTATGGGTTTTGAAGATTTGGGCTAATGGGTGAAGAAGTAAACAGTATAAAAGGAACACATTATAGTGCTTCTAACTTATGACAGAACCTACAAAGCACTGGTTTTCACTAAAGGTCATTTTAGGATCAAATATAAAAATTGAACAGAGCTTACTGTTGTATTACCATTAGGAATAATTACAACAGAGTCAGGGCTGCACAGTAACACAGGGAATTGCATTTCTGCCTTTTGCATTTTGTTCTGGACCTGGAGGTCCTATCTACAATATGTGAAGTTTGTAAGTTCTCCTCGTCTCCAGCCTAAAGACATACTGATAGGTTAATCGGCTTCTTGGAAAATTAGCCCTGATGTAGTCCATTGAGTATTTAAAGCTGTTTTACACACTATTTTCTGTTTTGAGTTAACCTTAAAAATCTGTCTTAAAGTGGCCTAGAACTACAGTATGTGTCCAGCTGCCAGCTGTACACACATGGTCTGGGTTTGTATTTGATTGCTTTTGTCCCTGTTATGTGTTGTTTCTTTGTCTTTCTACATCACCATATGTGATTGCTTGCTCTATTAGAGTAGAATGGGAATGAGAAATGAAGCAAGAAATATGGTAGGTGTAATGAACCAAAATATAGATTTGGCAAGTCTGAAGAGTTGTATTTACTGTATAAAGGTGGAATTGCAAGCTGTACAAATAATGTTAACACTGTATAGCCATTAACTGTGTTTAGAAAGAATTGTTATCACAGTTTCTGAATGGATGGAGATGTTTGAGATGTACATCAAGTGGATAAGTACCATGTAAGCATGGTTTATATATGATATTGCTATCATTTATACAGTAATACATAAACACTGCATGTTGTAAATAAAATGGTAAATAATTAGAATAAAGAGAGGTAACAATATAAGGTAGATAGATAAACTCTGTAGCATGAAAAAAAGAAACTAGTCACCTATATATTTTCCACCCCATTATGCTATCAAGCAGACATTGAATACTTGGGGTATAATCATAGTTATTTGCTGTAAGTAGTCAGAATAACTGAGGCAAGACCTATGGACTGATAAGACTTTCAGAGATTAAATAAAGATGGTAGGAGCGAATCTACTGTATATTGAACTAAAAAGTAGTCTCAATGAAGTGATTTCATTCTGCCAACCCATAACCAAAGTTTATCAATTCCTCTCTGTACCAATTAAAACAAAGCAAAAATACAATCAGTAGATTTCAAACTCAATGGGATATTCCTGACACCACAGACTTTAATATTATGTCTTTCACTGAAAGATCAGTGTAAGAACAGAAGGAATGTCCTTTTTAGTTTTGTGCTTTCACATGATTTCTACCTCAGATGACTCTTCTTTTGCTCCATGTCCTTGACCAGCATTCACAGGTCATGCACCATTTAATGCCCCATCCTGAAATGCTTTGGGCTAAATCCATAACCGTCAACACAGCATACTGTATGCAATGTGGAATCAAACTTTTGCCAAAAGGTCAGATTTTCATGTATACACTTCCATGTTTAATTTTAAAAAGAAAATACAAATTACTTTCTCGAACATTAAATGGCAGATATTCAAACACTAAAGCAGATATGTACTTCTTTAAATTGTACATAATACTCAGCCTTGTTATAATGCATTGGATAACCTTGCCTTGTGATCAGTAGAATAAACATGTTCTGCAGTAGCTACTGCATGTCACAATGCTTTTGCACTGCAAATACAACACAGTCTACATAAAGACAGCAGATACAATTTTAGCACTCATCAGCTCACCAAAACACATTTTTCAATGTAACTTCCCCTGTAATTATCATTCTCTCAATGTATTAATATAGACAACAGGAATATGACAGCTCTCAAGCTATAAGTTATTGTTTTTTGTAGTCTTTGTACTAGTCACTGTCCACAAGGGAAAAAAAGTACTATGGATGCCTTCTTCCTGAATATAAATGATTGGAATCCTACTCCATTGGGCCCCTGAGCAAGGCCCTTAACCCCAGCTGCTCCAGGGGCGCCGTATAAATGGCTAACCCTGCGCTCTGAGCCCAAGCTTCTCTCTCCCCGTCTGTGTACCTGTGTATCTCATGGAGAGCGAGATGGGTTATGCGAAAAGACAAATTCCTAATGCAAGAAATTGTATATGGCTAATAAAGTGATTTTATTTTATCTTAAACTATTATTTGAATTCAAATACAAAAAGTCATATTTTCTGGGTTATCTGTTAACTACAGTAGTTATGTCATGCACAAAAGAGAACAAAACAAGTAGCACAATCTTCCACTAAAACTTGAAGCATGATACCGTTCACATTGTACTTTTATTGTGTTTCTTAATATAGAAAGGCACAGATGGAAATAAAGACTTTGTTAGATATTAGAGCAATGAATGTTAAATGCAGATGCAAGCAGAATACAAACCATTAGAAGCAGAATCATTATCTGATCATTTTATTTTGTATCCCCCTTCTTCACTTTACATCATCATCGTTAACATCATCTTCTGCCACTATTGGTCTACTGCTGGATGAGGGTCTCGGCAAGATTCTTCCACACCCTGCTGTCTGTTCACATCCAAGTTAATGAACATGTTTTAGCATTTTACAGGAAGTTGTTTTTGGACTTTTTGGATCCTACCATTCTTTGGACTTTTGGTATTCTTGACTCAACAATGATCTGATCTTTAGCCCATTTCTGCTTTAGTGTCTTGACGCTGATAATGATGTCCCATACTCTTGTTTGTGCTCTGATCCATTATTTTATTTTTCCTGTCACTTATTGTTATACCACATATAAATCTTTTCAAGTTTCTTTGTGTTATTTATAGTTTCTTTATAATTTTTGCACTAAGGGAGCAGATTGCACATCAAGATCTTAATGTTGGCTGCAAACATTGGTTAAAGACATAACTTGTTAGACAGAATTATAATTAATTGAATGATTACATTATTATGAAAATCTGGGTTACTATTTCAGATTTCAACATAATTGCAATATAACAACAGCCTTTATTCCAATTTGACAGGCTTATTTACTTACAATATATTACAAGGTATTTACCATATAGCTTAAACCATAATGATCAGTAATAATAAGCAATTGTTTTTACAGTTTGTTGGGTTTTTAATTGTTAAGAAAAAAAATGTGTTGAACATTCTATCACTGCTAGGAAAAACAGGAATTGAAAGATAATTACCTGATCCTTTCACTAGAACAGCAGTTATTCCACTGTTTTGATTAAAGAAACACCAGATGGACAAATCATAGCAAGACCATTTTGCCTTTTCAAAAGTTAGTCCTCTAAATGTGCTAAACAGTCAATTTATGTGACAGGTATATGAGTCTTAAACCTGTTAAAAAGGTTAATTAATAGTCTGACTGAGTGATATCTGTTATGGACTACAGATTGTATAACAATTACAAATTTGAATTCAGGACCTGTTTCAGTTGTTTGAAATGGTTTCACAAGACTTTGTTCTTTTCAGTTAGCCTTTATAAGTGCACATTTCTAAATGTTATCTTGCCTAATTACAGCAATTTCATGCTCGATCAGTCTTTAAATAATACTGCCACAATGTTTGTTAAACTATTATATCAAAACACATGCACCAAACTTGCTGGCAACGAGGGAGAGAGTATCGATTAACTGATTGATTGATATTTACAGTATTTCTAAACACTTCTTCCCCACAACACATCAAGATACCAGTCAAGCAAAAAGTTTCCTTAGATGTTTAATTTTCTTTATGATCTGATCCATAGTGACCATAACAACATAGCAGATTTAATTGAACCTGAAGTTATCACCTTGTTCAAAGGTATTAGTATGAGTTTTATTGTCAAAGATGGTGTTGTTTTTATAATGATACACATTAGAAAGACATTCTGAGTCTAGATTAGAGGTATATTCTCTTCTGCTTTAGAGAAAAATAAAATAGAACAAAAAATCTCTGTTCCAGTTTCTTTACCAGAAAGGAAAAAAAAATCAAATAATGCCAGTGTCCCTTTACAGAGTCTCCAGTGTGAATTGTTGACATTCTAGGACAAGAGGTGTTTTATCAGCTATCCTACAGCTTAAGCCAAAGGCCTCGGTTCAGTGGTCCATATCTTCATTCAGGTCAGGGAGCTGTTTTCAATTGGAAGCAGGTAAATTCAGCTACTATACATTCATTCTCCATGGAGTGTTTAATGGCAACAATAATGTATGTTGATACCCACAGAATTCCATTGTATTCTTTTAATCCACCACAAGTCCAACCAAGAACGAATTGTTCCATCTTTCATACAAAAACTTTAAATATATTAACTATGATACTTACAAAAAGTCACAGAAATATACAAAATAAATATAAATATTTATATATATCATATTAACCTCAACATGCTTTGTGCTAATGATAGTTTGCTCAGAGAAACCGTTTAGTTACAGAATAAAACAAAATCTAAAAAACTTCTATGACTAATTCCATACAAAATAGATAATCTAGAAACATTAACAAGAATTAATGATGATGTATTAAGCACATCTATCACTTGATTACCAACACTTTAAAGGAATAACATAAAGCAATACTATTCATTCTGACTGTTTTCTAGGATTACACATTTTTAAGTGACTGTTATAATAATGTGCTTTTAAAGGTCCTGTTCCTGTTGCTAAGCAACAACATTCTTTTAATTGCTGATACTATTGACTATCATCCCAATGAAATATTTAAGCTTTGCTCCAAAATGTCCCTTTGGACATTAGGAAGCATCTCATTAATGAGTCCACAGAACCAATATGGAAAGAAAATAAAAACCACTAAATAGACATCACCCAACAATGGAATGGAATTTACCACACAAAAAAAAAAACTAAAGAAATAAAGAACAGTTCATACAAAACATATTTTGATAAAAAAATTTAATGAAAATAAATTTGATTTGGCAGAAGTGACAGAAATGCTTACTGAACTTCTAAGAAATATCTCATCAAATGTCAAACATCTACAGTACTGTAGTTTGCATCAATTTATGTCCCAAGGTATTTTTTTATAAATTCAATATCAACTATTAGTTTTTAATGGCTAATTTGTCCATTATATTTAAAATATTTAATCAAAGTGAAAGGATCGTTACTTGAAATGTGTTTATTAAAAAAATATATTTCATTAAATAACTAGATTTACCACTGCTACATTAATGGAATATGGTGATAATATATATAGTAGAATAGTGATAGTCTTTGCAATTGATTAAAAAACCTATTTCAAGCTATGTAGTGCTGAGGAATAGCTATTTAATATTTTTTGCTTTATCATTTTCCCCACACAAGTAGTTTTTAGTATGAAGTCTTCAAAGTTTCAAGAATTTGTACAGTGTTCTCTCACTGAGTTTGGAAAGGGTGTTTTTCGCAGATATGGAACTAGGAAAAATTGAGAAAATGATCATTTTTATTCTCACTGAACACTCTCTGTATAGATAAATGAACAAAAAAATAAGAGCAGTCATGTGTCAAAAAGCAGTATGGAAGCAAGTGGATAACTGTATATACTGCAAGTACTGTACCCCAATCTCCATATATCTGCTGTGTGTCTGATACAATGAATAACTTTGAATATGAAAACATTTCTTTCAAGCTAGTTTTACAAGATCACTTAATCTGCGCTATAAGAAAAACAGAATCTTCTTTAATACTACAATATGAAATACAAACTGCTGCAGAAACATTATCAAATATACTGTCTTTCTAAAGTCTGAAGAGAATTTGAATCATTACAAACCTGACCTAACTTGTAATATCTTTATCTGATCGTCTGTTTAAACTTCATCTATTACACAAATGCATTGAGAAGGGTGAAACAACAGAGCCATGTACTCTTTGCCTTCACATTCATGGCAAACATTACCTCCACCTTTTACACATGTAGACATTTACTGTATGTTATTCTGTGTTTACACTTCACTGTACGAACAAATATCTTCCCTGTACTCCATTTTCAATGAAAACAGTAATTTCACTATAAATATATTGTTTTTACTGTAGGACACATTATGCATACAATACAAATGTTGAAATCTAATATTATTACGTCAGTTATCTACAGTCACAAAAGCAACAGTGATAGTTTGATTCTTATTAAGGGATTCTGTTCTTAGGGATATCCATAAGTCTGAGAAGAAGCTGAACAATTTTTTAGGAAAGCTTACAGTTGTTGGACCAGCTGGAATAAAATACAGCAAAACAACAGCAGCTGATGCACTGTATAATGTTGTATACAGGGCAATTGCTCATGAGGAATTAAACTCAAATTAATTAATTTTATAATTTGTCTATTTCAGACATGTTCCATAGTTTAATTCTTATGCTCTTTTTATATTTTCTTGCATTTTGTAACATGAATTCCATATACTGTATCTGCAGACACTTGCATCCCTAATTCTGCAAATAAATTTGGGTTTTTGCTGTTGCTTAAATTTTTTTAACTAGGTGTTGATTTCAAATGCTAAAGACTAATTATGTTATACATACTTTCAACTGACACAGGAATTTCTGAATTGGAAACTGTGGATTCTAGACTTTCCTTGGGGAGAAAATTTTAAATCATTTTAACCTGCGTCTCAGTATCCAATGTTAGAACAGTGCTGGGCAGACTTTCCATTAATAGACTTATTACCTTGTGGCCTTAATAGTTAAAAAAATGTTAGAACAAACACACAAATCAATTTCATGTCACATTTGTGTTATTCCTATTACAAATGCACTTAAAATACAGCATACAAGTGGTGTTCATATGCTCCCACATTAGTGTTTTGGCCACAAATGGAATTTATATCAGAACATGACAAAATGAACAAAAGGAAAGCGGTACCTTTGATCCATTTTGCTTGTTTAGTTGCTAATAGCTTATTGATCCATTTTCACTAGTGTTCACCCCTGATTCCCAATACTTTTTTGCATTATTACATCTCAAGAAATTAATGACCAGTATAAAATTATTCAGTATACGTTATTCAGAACCTTCCAAGAGTCATGTCATTTCAATAACCTATGGATGTAACATTAAAACTTTCACATGATAATTACATTAAATGTCTTACAAAAGCTTATGCATTGCATCTGTTCCGATGGAGAATGCACATCAAGCAATAGCTCAGAGAAACTATGTAAGAACCCACTGCGTCATGAATAATCAAAGTAAATTAGAAATTAAAATGCATAAAACTTGGAGTTCTTATGACAAGTAGACAAGAAAGGGTGCAAGGATTTTGATGAATTAATTTTCAACTTGATGTGCGTAAGACAGCAGTCACAAATTAGTCCTTCCAATGTCTGTTGAAACAGTAAATCAAACTCAAGAGCACAGATGAAAAGAGAAATTGTCCATTGGTGTTAAACAGATCATGGAAAAGAAATACAATCTCAGCAAAATGTCGATGGATGATGACAGGGTGGATATTGGCTCTCAGAATGATGAAAAGTGTTTTATAAAAATGAAAAATGATAAATTACATTGAGGCGGGGATATGTGTCAAAGTTGAAGAGTGTTTCTTCACTTACAGTATAGAGTAAAAAAGAATGACTTCCCAGTTTGAAGTTTTAAATTAGTTTATTACAATAGTTATAGAGGTCTGTGTAAAATACTACACAGGATGCTTGACCATTTGCTCTTTCATTTAAAGGAATATTGAAGCGAAACCTCCTTCCACAGATTCTTATGTATGGTTTGTACTGTAGCTATTACACATTGTATACAGTACGTGTGTTCTTAGGTTTCAGTAAAAATACAGTATGGTAGATGGAACGGCAACCATTTAATTGATGTAGTGGTCATTCAGCAGATATTTTTGATTGATCCAAGGCCTTCAGTAGTCTTTTGAGAAACTTATGACACTTTAAGTACTATAGCACTCTACTAAGACACCATTTATGTGTGGTACGTGCTGTAGAATATTTCTGTTTGCTTTACTTTTCCTTTTTCACTTTAGGTGAAGCTAAAAATGGTGAGATCCTGAGAAAATTTTAACCTTGAAAAAAGTACCAGTCCCCATTCTATCATCCCTGGAGCCATTTTGTCAATTTAAGATACCTCCCATTCAGCAGACAAATGGCATTTTTCACTTTACAGGTTGCATTTCTGCAGTAAGAATAATTACTTCGAAACTAAACCTGTACATTACTGCAGTGGTTCAATAGCTGGTATTTCAGTAGTATTATAAAATCTCAGAGCCTGGAACATAATGACATCCTCCTTTTATGGTATCCTTGCTTCATCTCTGTGATAAAATCAGATTTGCATAATGCAAAGTTATTAACTATCAGCATTTCTCATTTTCCCATGGCCGCTTGTTCAACTTTCATATCTGAATCGCAGACATAAGCCCTCCGGCATTTTATAGAAGAGCAAAGTGAAAATTCTTTTCAGCCATTTGTTGTAGCTAAAAGTATTTTGACTGGCTTTGAATGCATTTGCACTGTCACTGCTCTGATAAAAAAATATTAAAATCTGATAAATAAGATCCATTTAAGTGTAATAATACACTTAGACCTATGAAGTAAAAGCAAAAATAAATTATTATTAACATTACTGTATGTACTATAAATACTTTACTTGAAGCACACAATATATTTTCTGTCTCTGAATGCAGTAGAACTACAGAATTCTAATTAATCAATCATGACGCTGAGACAGCTAAGGTCCGTAGCGACAATTTGCCATTGAGTTCACTCACGCTGGACACTGGATATAGTGCCATTACCAATTTGCTGCACCCAAGTATGTCTCAGAGAACCCTGCGGCCTTTTCCTACCTGGTGGCAGACGCCGCCGGGACTGCATTATACCATATTATTCCAGAAATGTCTTGAAATCAAACAAAATATCAAATAATTTTATTGTGGAATTTTGTAATATACAAAAAAATTGAGAACTTTAGAAAATGTATATATTTTTTCAGCATATGTTCTTTCTCTAATTTCTAAATTTATAAAGCTAACTACTCTGAAATCTATTCCAACATCTTTTACTGAACAAGAAGTAGACATATGTTATATTTCTGGCACATTTCCCTTTTTGAATTGGCAGCATACAGAGCTATTGTACTACTTTAAAAAAATAAACTGATTAAAAACACTTTTTAGTATTGTGAGGTTTTTAGAAACACCTCTGTACTGCAATGCAAAAACTATTAAAAGAAAGCAATTAGTTCAGTCTTTTCTGTGATTCTTTTCTCTATAGGATTGGTAGATCTTTTTTTTTTCCTCTTTTAGCAAATTATTTGCTATCTGAAAGAAGTACTGATTTTGTAATATCTGAAGAAGAGGTTCTTGCAATGTTCTTATCATGGATATTCATGATTCCCTTGCTTTAGAAGTTAGCAACACCTGCTGAATTCCTATTGTTGAGAAACAGGAATAATTATAAGAAGCCTCTCTGGTCTTGTTTCATCTTGAAACAAGAAAGTGTATCTGATAGGACATTCTTTCCTCACTGCTAACATGAATATTCAAAGCTTTTTGTCCTTTTTTTGGATCATAAAAGAAACATTCCTTAAAAGCCCAGCAATATTATAAATATGCATGCAGATGTTTCTTCAATGATCTACACACTTATGTCTGAGGTGTTTTTTGTACTTTATACATCAATGAATATGACAGATGTTATTTCAAGAAAGCTTGTTTTTTTTCCATTTTCATCCACCGTGTGCTACATTTCATTCAATAAGGAATGAAATTTCAAATTTAAACATTGAATTTTATTTTTTATAAATGTGTGACTTTTAGAGCACTGTGAAGATAATCAGATTGTATACTGTTTCCCAGTTCACATTTAAAGAAATTTATGTTACATTAACTTATCAGTGAAGAAACATATTGTACTGTACACCAAGCAGGACTAAAATGATGCAAAACCGATAACTTGATGGTACTTTCTAGGTTCTATAACACTTAAGGTAGGCTCTACCAGTACTACACAAATGTTCTTACAATATAATTGGTGTTCCACAGTATGTGAATCCATTATTGTGATAGGGTTACATTGCAAGATTGTTTTTTTGGACCCATTATTTGAAGTATCCCTGCATGGAGGGTAATCCTTAAGGTTAGCCTGCCTGGACAGCAACAATAGCTATCAGGATGGCTTAATGGAAGGGCTGTAGTACTGTTATTCCTGCTTGGACAGAGTCAGGAAAGTGGATGGAAGCAGAATAGAAGAAAGCAAATTGGGCTTCTCGGGTGCTGGCCAAGTCTAAAAAATCCAAACATATTGTATTTCTCCTGTGCTGAAAAAGCTGCATTGGCTACCAGTCTCTTACAGGATTTACTTTTTCTTGTTGACTTACCAAGAGGAGCATGGTCTGCTTCCGTGTTTTGACTTCATCTTGTACATTAGGGGACCGACACCTTTCAGAAGTGGCCTCTTGATACCCTTTCAGACCACATTAAAGTTGCAGTTTCTGTTGGTGTTTTTAAATCTCAGCTCAAAACCTACTTGTGTTTGATGGCCTTCAATTCATAATCTATTTCTTTCTTTTAATTTCACAATTATACATGGCTTTATTGCATTTTTGTTTACTGCACTTTCTATATGTTTAACTTCTGTAAAGTGCCTTAAGATTGTTCTGGATTGAAAGAGAGAAAATAATCACAGAAAAGACTGAAATACTGTATATGACTGTAAGAATAAAACCGATTGATATAATGCTCAGGACTATTGCTTGTTAGGGTAGATTTATATTTCTTTTTTATATTTATATTTCTTCTTCTTCATTTCTCACAGTGAATGAGGATCATTAACCCACATGTGGAGTCATGATGTACAGAAAAAGAGAAGGGGTGTAGAGTGGTTTTGTTGTAAGATGGGGAAAAAAAGACTTTCAAAAACCATTTTTTTTACACAAAATGTACTGCTAATTACTTTAGCTTTTAGTTGGAAACTGTTTATAGGCAGTTATGTGAGACAGACCTTAAAATCAGTCAGATTCTACCAATGAACAAAGAAACACCTTTTAGTTTTGTTAAACAAATATTGTTTTTGCTGTTTTAATGGTTTCTTTTTGCTGTTTGATCAAAGGCATGTATTGGACATGACTTTTTATCTTAGGTATTTGAGTGTTTATTTATTTTCCTTGTAATTTGAAAGTTCTATTACATTAAGAAATAAATCAGGATTCTGTGTAAGTATTAATGGTACTAATCTTTTCTTTCTGACTGTGCCAGGGGGCCTAACTCTGTTTCCTTTAGCCTCCTCTCATACATACAGTAGGCAGGCAAACAGAGAGGGGGAGTGTAAAACTAGAAAATCTACTCATACATGAATTTGGCAACTTAAAAAAATTTTAGAATCATTAGAAAAAAGGCAGTAATGTCTCCAAATACAGTTAAAAAAATAAATATTATCACTACATCACAGTGTGGCTATAACAACCACAGAATCCTGATAAAAGCAAATATCAAAACTGGAACAATGATCACGACATAGATACTTTAAATATACTTTAAATAGCTTTTTGATTACTATTTGTATTAATGATTGTTCTTTGTTATTTTGGGGGATAAAAGTAGCATCTTCCATTACAGCTCTTGAGAAACCATTTAAGAACTAAAAATAGAAGAAAGCATAACAATTTAGAAATTAAACAGCAGACCCCTCTCTGTTTCAAAATCTCATCTCACCTACAGTAGCTTGTTTCTTCAACAATGCTGTACAGCAAGTCTGAACATGTCCGTGATTAAGTCCTTGAGAGAGACAAAAAACAAACAAATGGATTTCATATAAGTATTTTATGTCACTGGGATGAGGTTTCAAAACATGCTCCTAATTCATTTGAGCTTTATTGGTGTTGACATACCTGTAAAATATTTTACTGTGTCAGAGAATAACTGTCACTTTATCTGCAGAATCTCATTACCTAAACTTCAGGGATCAAAATGGTATAGTTATAGCTTATCAAAACGTAATGTAATAGAACAAACCAAAACTGGATTTAATTTCTTGCAAATAGCTTAGCTTTTATATAGCACAAAATACTATATAACAACTGTTAATATTCAGCAAATTTAAATCAGACTGACATGTAATTAAATTATGCTTGCATATAGACTGGTTTCCCTCAAATTTTGTTGCGCATAAAATGCTTATGATTTTGTGCACAAACACCCTATTGACAAATAATTTGAAATGTTCTTTAATAGTAAGATTTGTATTTACTAATTACTGAATCATCATCTCACATGGACATCATCATAGTATTTGATCATAACTAGTATAGTATAGAAACAATAGGTTATCCATTAAGCAAAGAGATAAGATTTCAATATGGTCCCGGTGTGCACTGATTATTCTGTGATTTTGGTTCTAAATTGTGTTGGATGAGTCTAGACACTAGGCTTGTTAAGAGGTAACATGAAAAAACAAACATAACCCTTGATAGTTATTAGATGTAATCACATTCCTTGATGTTTTAGCACCATATACTTTGCTTTCACTTTCATGTCATAAGGGAACATCCACACATTATCATGAGTGTGTTTTGATTGAGCTGAGGAACAAATAATGGTACTTTTTTTAAAAGCGTGATAGAAAAATAATCATAAGAAAATGGCAAAAAATACACAGTGAGAATGTTAATGTAAAGGGTGTATATCTGAAGTTCTCATTTCATATCTACAGTATTCTGATTTGCTTCCCTGAATGGCTACAGATGTCCAAAGTTCATATACATTCACCTGGATAAAGACACTCATGGCATGGTCTGAGTGTTGACCAATTGGTCAGAGAATCACATCATATTGCTAGATGAACATGTACAGAGTATTAGCCTAAATGAACCTACTCTGACTGAAACTGGCTGACCCACATACTGTACACTGTTTATATCAATCTACTGGAAAAAATAGTCTAACTATACTGGTGTAAAGAGAAGCATGCACACAAATCATCAGTGCTCCTTGTTCCTCTCTGGGTTTCAACAAGGATATTAAATTAAAGTTAGATGGATAGGCCAGCAGGAAAGGCTTAAAAATTGAAAACTGAGATAAAAAGAATGCACTATAGGAGGAATTAGTCAAAAGCTTGTGGTACAACACTAAACCTGTGGTTCACACTATATTACTACATCAAAGTGTGGCTATAACAACCCATTGAATCTATCAATAACATGAAAATCATTGGGTATATCATACCCCACTCATACAGTACCATAGAGTACTACAAAACAGATTGCAGTCAAGTAAGTGTGATTATCCAATTGCTTCATTGCTCTTTTAAAGTCCGTAATACAGTATAAGCCCAGATTTATGGCTAAGGGCCCTGTCCAAAGTACTGAAACCTGTTAAGTGGTTATTTATAAAGCAATGAAAAAGACAGAAAAAAAGGTAAAGGTGCTGAGCTTAAAGAAATTATTTAATTTACAATATGAAGTATGCCACATGTGAAGTTCAACTATACTCTAAAGGTTTAGTAAATAATCAGCCACTGAGCGCTGTACCGTATTGTTTTTATTGAGCTTCATGTTCAATACTACTGTACCTAGGGGGGAAGAAATGTTATTTTGATATTAATTAGTTCAATAAAGAGGAACTGTTTTTTTGCAATACATAACTTCATGTACTCTGTAATCACCATGTCTATTAAAATATTGTTTTCACCTCTGCAGAGATTGTTATCAATTGATTGTTATAGATTTGTTAAAATCTAAGGTATACTCGTGATAAACTGCTGGCATTTCCTACTGTCAAAGTCTGTGACATACAGTAGCTTCTTTTAGGTGTAAAACAGAAAGGCACAAAATATAAAACTTAAGGTAACAACCAAATTTCATATCCTATTGTCTAATGCAATAGAAATACACAGCATGTTATAAGTACATTTTGACCCATTTTTCACCCTTCCAGGCTAATTGGAGGAAACCTCCAGCTGAGATGCAGGGCCTGCTGGCTGACAAGGCTAGGCCAATAACCTTTGATCCCTGCTTCTCATAGCTGCAGAATATAGCACATGATGGAGCACTTAAGCTTTGTTAGGCATTGCAATTGAGCTGGGGGATAGAATCATGATAAGCTTCAAAGACTAACAAAAGGGGAAAAAAAGAATTGAAATATTGTAATGTAGCTCTTCCTCCAAAAATAAATATCTGCCCCAAGATCTATTACTGTCATTCGCCACAAATGATGAGATAACGTGTTAGCATAAAGTGCAAAATGTAACTTCAGTCCTGGAGGGCAGTGTTGTCAGGGTTTTTCATTCCACCCTCTTATTGACCTAAATTAGCTAATCATTAGATTAATTGGGCCAGCTGGGCACTTTTCAAAAGTCTTTAGCTGTTGACAATTTAAAGAGACCTAGAAAACATATTGGATTCTGGCTGTCAAAGACTAGAGTTGTAAACCTGTATGTTACAAAAATGTTCCTGTGGCTGTGCCCTTTGTAAAAACATTCTGTTTAACATTTCTGAAAAGGGCAGGAAGGTAAGCCTAACACTTGAGATAAAAGCATCTTACCAATGCAAGCTATTGATTGACTTATTGATCAGCCTACACTACTGAGACACATTAGTATATATTTTTAATAATATGCCAGCAAAGACATGCATATGTGAATCAATAAAAGGTTTTGTAAAGTAATTGCGATTTTCTAGCCTGCAATACAAAGATAATAAAACATGGTCTTTTTTGAAATTGGAAGATATTAACATAAGCACACTGCTATACTTTCTGATAAAAGCTTTAAATAAAAGTAGAGTATGCACTTTTTTACCATTAGTGCATCAATGGTCTGGTAAACAAGCCTCTACTATATTACAAGAGAATCATTTCAGAGATTTTTGTGCCTCATATTACCAATTCCCCAAATTCTATTTTGTTCTAGTAGATTTAGAAATCAAATTCTCATCACACTGCAAATTAAAATAAAACAGTGTTTAAAGACTGATCATAAATACACCTAAAGTGAATTCCTTTGGAATATCTTGGAAATATATTTTATAGAAATATTTTAAGTTCTTTAAAATGAAATTATTACAAATGAATTTAAACATAGAAAAGCGATTTGATATGAACATTTTGTACATAGAGTTAAATAGAGAGTTAAAGTTTGAAGAGTACTAAAGAATACTAAACTAAAGTTCATCAACTGGATCTACTGAAAAAGTTTGAGGTGATAAATATTCGCAATCTCTAAATTTAATCTTAGCATATACAGTAAATAAAATATTATGTTATCACTGTAACAAAATGAGTTGTTTTAGCATGTTAAAGGCATGAAAATGAGATTAAGTGACTATCCCTAGAGGATGGATCCTTTTTGTGTGTTTTTCTGATAGGAATCCTTGAATCGTCTTTGTCTTTCACAGTTGTTTGTCTACATCAGTTGTAAAGTGGGGAAGCAAGCCTCTTATGAGAGTTTCTTCATTGTTCCTGTCTGACAATGCCTTTCTTCACAGATTTATCCTTTATGCATGTCAGATTCCTCAACCAGGGCTATGACCTCATTTCTTTGGATGATCCCAAGTAACATGAAGGAACGTGAACTCATTTTTCCAAAGACCTGTGTCCCAGTATTTATGTAAATATTGCCCCAAAGACAGTTCCAAATGAATGTGCCACACTCAAGCCCAGGAGAAGCATGATAAAACACCAGAATGTGAAGGGGTAAAATAGGTAAACACGATACAACTGAACGTCATTTAATTTTAAGAGAAATTGAAAAAAAAATCTCTTACATGCCCCTGGTCTCTCACCCTAAAGAAGGATTCCTTTTGTGATCTTCTTTGCATTCCGTGATACAGTGAAGCTGTGTCATAATCCTCGAAACAGATACAGTATAACTTTTTAATTTGGACAAAACTGTTTTAAAAATTTTAGCAAAATGCATTTAAAAATGAACACATAATATCCATCCTTTTTTAACTACTTTATCCAATACGAGATTGCAGGAGAGCTGGAGCCTATCCTGGCAAGCAATGGGCATAAGACGGGATACAACTTGGATGGGATGTACAGTACACACACAGGGTACGCACAGACACAGACGTGCACACACTCACACTAGGGCCAGTTTCCCCAGAAGCCAATTAACCTACCAGTATGTCTTTGGACAGTTGGAGGAAACCAGAGCACCAGGTAAAAACAAAGTTTACAAATTGCACTGAGGCAGCATTGCTAACCAATGTACCACCATGCCACCACATGGTGTTTATATCTAAAGGTACAGTACATTTCTAACTACAGTTTTTAAAGTTCTAAATCTGTTTACCATTTAGCCATAAGGAACATTTCTTGCAACATTAAAAAATTAATTGATGCTTTTATTACAGTCTTTCTCTTACAGTAAAACTTATACTTGTTTGTTCATGATTGCGGAACCTGCAGAGTTCTACTATGAATGTACAGTAACTGTCATGAAGAAATAATTAAATAACTACAGCATCCACAAAGCTGATTCTGAAGTTTTTGAATCTCTTATTTAATGATGTTTAGTGGCAGATGGATTTACTTCCATTACATTCAATAGCACAGGATAAGCATTTTGTTTGTGCAGCCTACTTTTCATCTATCACACTATTTATGTCAAGGCAATCATTTACGGATTTTTAGAAGTATGAAACACTGCAGGGGACAATAGCATTGAGCTCTGCTTTCAAAAGGAAAGATGGCAATCCCTAAGACAAAAAAAATATTCCTTACCTTTCATCACATACAGTACTGTAACTAAAAAAAGCTACAGTATAACATAAAGAAAACAATATTTTAACACATAAAGCAAGGCCTGCTGCTATAAAGCTTGATAGAGTAGGATAAACACTTCACAGATAAGCCATATTGAAATGAACTTGAAGTATGTCTGGGACCAAAATAAAGGAAATGTGTACTGATTAGATTTTGACTACAAAGAATAAGTACTTTCCGTTTCAATAGTAAGCATTCCACCAGAATACCAAGAAGGCATGTCTGAATAATAGTTAATTTTAGGTTAAACTGAATTTGAGTTTATCACAACTGTAACCAGAAGTACTGTACTGTAAAGTTTTTGGACTGCTTTGGAAAATGAATTGTTAGCCATTTAATTCACCAGTATTAATAATGCAGTAAGTATGAGCATTTCTTGTAACAGACAGCATTAAAATCATACACTTACTAAAATACTTTGAAAGTAAGAGGGCTTGTTGGTTTTAAAGTTGTTCAATAAAGCTTTCCTTCTCAGAATTAAGCATCAACACAAGCTACAATTTCATACCTATTATTCATAAAATACTAAAATGAATAATTCTGATAATGTTATTTTTCATTATAATGTATTTGAGTTACACCAAGGTGAAGATGTAAGGACATGAAAAAAAGTGGTTTAAAAAATCTAAATAAAACTTGTGTTTCTGAGTTTCTGAATTCCACATGAATTTCATATTGATTTTGTTGGGTAACGTGGCAAGTATTGTACTCTACTTATTGTGGTCCTTACTTTTCCTGTAAGCAAACTATAAAACTATATCCAAGCTTCCTACTCTATAGCAAATTAATAGCTGGACAGTTTGCAGACAGTGAAATTCTAGCCATTTATCTTTTGTTAATCATAATACAAATTACACACTTCAAAAGTACCTAATACAGTAAATCACAGTGTTTTTAAACAAATGTAGTTCTTTCCTGGTAAAAGTAATTTATGTTTGGTAATTTAACCAGAGTGATTATTATACTGTTGATTTAGGCAGACTACCTTTATAAAAGTTCTGTAAAAATTATATAAAAACATTTCCTTTGTTATACACTCTGACAAAGCAATGTTGGTTTTCTTTCATGGATAATGAATAAAGTTTTGTTTTTTGAAATAACCCAATAAATGGCAAACATGCAGGTCCCCAGCATGGAAAGGCAGCAATGCCAACCACTACACCAGGTTGTCCAGGTACTGTATAATACAGTACACACATATATAATACATTTAATTTACTTCCACTTATTTTTTTTAAATGTAGCTGCCAAAATTTCATTGACAGAATTAATCTTCCATCCATCCACATTTTCTAACCACTTCTTCCAATGCAGGGTCTTGGAGAAGCCAGAGCCTATCCCAGCAAGCAACAGGCACAAGGCAGGATACACCCTGGATGGAATGCCAAACCATATCAGGGCAGACATATGGACAGAATTAGTACTGTACCAGATATTTTTAGCATCTACTTTACCTACTGAAAGGGATTCACCAAGCTTTCTCTTTTATCTTCTGAATTCATTCTGTTTTCTTGTCACAATGTGCACTGGTGGTATGTGACAATTCATTTTTCACTGTTTTGCCTATTAAAGTGTTATGCTGGTTTATATCTTGTCATTTCATTCAGGTAATTAAGGCTATTAACGGCTACTGCACGCATCACTCATACACTGGCAGCACATGACAGTGTGCTGACTGCAGTATAGTCTGCTAATTTTCTTTATTGTTTCCACACGATGAGACACTATGTCTGACAATCTGAGGAGCAGCATGACACAACTAACCGTCAAATCCTCATCCTAAAGACATTCATTCATTAACATTTTCAATCAACATTTCATTTTGGGGAACAAAGAACGTTCTCTTAACATTTACAGATTTTCATGATAAACAAATATTTACAAAAATAGAATTGACAAAAAATACAAGTCAAGCTTATTTTATTTATTATTATTAATAATGAATCTCCTGAATGTCTTAATCAGTAAAGGTGCTCACTTGATACAGCTTGAACTGATTTGGGCCTGAACAGGAATTCCACTGAAGACATTGGGATTGCACAGGCTTGAGTCACCTAGAGAGTCACTCTTTTTATTGCAAAAATGCTCCTTCTGGTTCTCCATTCCTTCATTCTATTCAATACAACAGTTGTTTCAGCAAGCAGTGTCAATGTCAGTAAAAACACAGTATGCTGCTGATGCTGACTTCATTAATTTTAGAAAGAACCTGAACTTCATGGGATTCTTGAATCATTAAGCTACTTCAAACAAAGTGAACAAAATGGTCTTCTCTGTCTTGAACATTTCTTAGATTCTTGACTTCATTCTTATTCTAATTCTATCCATTTTATTATTTTACACCATGGAATGGCTTCCAAACCCACATAAGTTCTGTGTATTTGAGGAATTAACTCTTTATTTTAATGCCTTCGAGGTTCCTTTCAGTTCATGACATGGTAAATGAGCATTCTTACATTCATTGGCAATTTATTCTTTTGATTTTTTCCCAACCATTGAATTATTTGTGAATTATTTTCTTTCTTTCTAATGAAATCAAAAGCATAAGTGCATGCACAAAGGTGCATAGTAAAGTGTAATATTTAAGATTAGGTTATACATTTTAAGGAATGACAGATTAGGAATTAAATGCAAACATGATGAATGAGCACATGAGCCTTTAGGGGAAGAACAGTAACTTTTAATGCTAATAAATGCTAATGTTTTTTAAGATAGAGAACTAGAACAATAAAAGTTTTTATGAGATCCTGGTGGAATTCATTTTTAACAGGTCTGCATTCAGAAAGAGAACAGGGCCAGTTAGGATTTTCAAGGTCTTGGTCATAAATTAACCAATGATGTCCGGAGTTTATGCATTGGCAAGATGACTTCACAACTTCAGTGTTATTGCATTGATAGAGCAAAACATTTCACCACTTATTATTGGAAAGATTAAATCTATTGCCTTTTCTCTGCCCTACACATATATCTGGTATTTCCTGTATCAATGGGTTTCTGTAGAAACAGTTATTTACTCTTTAGAAATAGTTCAGTTTCTGAATAACATCTCAACCTGGTTCTGCTTACTGTATGTGGAGAAGGATACTCTTCAGCTGCTCTGAATTGATTAGACAATCAAGGGGTTTTCCTAATATCTCTAGATGTTCCCACATTGGCTCTGTACAACCCTCAGATTTTTTACCACACTGTTGTTTTTTTCACTTTTGTGATAAGGTGCTCTATATTCCAAAATTAAATTTGAGTGTGAAGACATACAGTACCAGTACTTATTTGTCTCAAGTGTAATGTTTAATTGTTTGACATATTAAATGGAGGTCTGGGACAATTCTTGGCCCATTAGCTGTAATTCTGTTATCATTAAACTGGGAGATGATATGAACACATCAGTCTGACAAGCCAAAAGCTAGAGTAATGCTTCCACATTCAAAGTAACATACTACAGTACATGACTACTGAGAATAGGCAAAATACTGTATTATGGGCATAGTCAGCATGGCATTATAATCACATGACTAATGTTTCTAATATTCACATACTCAATGTATATTCTTTATATCCATAAAAGAATATAGATAATGGACAGTTGCATTTGCAAAGATGATTGAACTGTTCTTCATTGGGAGTTTTAGCATGTTGAAAGTAAATTTAAAAGGCAAAATATGTCGTTTAAAACAAAAAATTCCAACACAAACAAAATATTTTAATTGCAAATCAACGTTCTCTCAATGAGGCAATTAAAGGGAGGATATGGAAAAACAACCAAAAGTGTTTCCCTTTGAAGTTAAATTTACAACTCCGGTCATCCATCTATCATTTGATGTCTGGTGACATGGAATGCAATCACACTCTCATGCATTTTGAAGGCACACTGTACTTAACATCACAAGTCAGTTTTGACAAACCCCCATAACTCAAACAATTTAAAAATCTGGAACTCTGTTTAGAGTGCAGTTGGTTTGTGGATTCTTTATTGATTGCAAAACTAAAAATTAATGACAAGATATGTGCTGCCTCAGAGCAGGCAAATTGAAAATAAAATAAAACCAGTATAGTGGAACAACCTGAGGCACCAATATATTCATATTCATCTATATGTCAGATTTCAAAGTTTTTATGACATTTCTGCCTACCAGCAACAAGGGCAGATTTTATTTAAAACATCTCTTTTGATGTTGCTGTAGTTGACTTCCACTGCACACTGTACCATACAGTATATGCCTGCAGCATCAGAAACACAATCTAATAAATATCCCTGTGTAGTATTAGCAGTTGAAAACGGCATTCATAAATGTTATAGCAATTCATATATTTGTGAGATTTCAGTAGAGTGGCTTAAATGTGATAATAACCTACCTTTTATATGTATTAAATGGATGTTAGAATTAACCCCTATCCAGAACATATTAGAATTGAACAAAACGGCAGACTTTCTTGAAAAGCTTGAAATTGACCACTCTCTAATAAAAATTAGCATTGATCCTTCCACTTCAGCCATACAAAGCAGTTTCAGCACATTGTCTAATAATCCTTTCCCAGGGTGTGGAATATTAAATATTGACAACCACATATATTTAAACATTTCTTAAAAATATGTTTGTTTAGTGGAAAAGTTACACTAATTCATTCACATTAAAGTCTTCTCTACAGTTCCCTACAGGCGTAACACTGATACTGATCACAAGTGCAACACTGGGCTATGATTTTTTTTTAAACAATCCTCTGTGCAACCTATAAGTCATTCCAATAAATACTGTATTTTCAAGGCAGTAACAACTGATCTTTTTTTAAAACAATGGTAATAATACTCAACAAAAATAAACACAGAGATAAACCTTACCCTCTCCACCCCACCTCCCTCTTTATGGGAGTAACATGATCATTAAGAGCTTATAAAAGAATATAAACTCATCCAAGGGTCTAAACATAATATAAAACTGAATGGAATGTCAAAAGTCCTCTAATTGGTGGGATTAAAAAGTCATCAGATGTCACATAAACCAAATCATTGACATACAGTTCTTATCAGCTACAATACTCAAAACCGAAGGACTTAAAAGTATCTGAGATGACTGATCTACAGTATCTGAACTATGCTTTAACCTTAAATTGAAGTCACTACCAATGACCAGTATGGCTTTATAGCATGAATTAAGTTCTAAAAATGTAAATGAAAGAATTCAGCATTTTCTTTATTTGGGATGTATTTGTTTATTATTAGTGTTTATTTCACAGTGAGTTATAAAAAATCGCCTTTCAGGCTATAGATGTTGAGATACAGAAAAAATAGATTTATTAATCAAAATTCCTACCTCTCTACTCCTTGAATTCTAAGATGTGGAAAACACATTTGAAACCCATTAAAATTGCATAAGTTAAAAAGCATTAAAAAGCAAAAGTACCTCTGCCTTCAATGTCTCCATCCGGCTCAATATTTCTGCTTCTTAAATAGAGTAATTGATACCATTGACATTCCAAGACACAAAATTCATCATTTGTGTCATATTAATAAATGGGGGAAAGGGGGAGGGGGGCAAAGAAGATCAAAATAAATAAATAAAATGGGGGTAAAAAAGGGAAAATACTGATTAAAGTGTTGAGCATGCCGGTACCCAAACACAAGAAATCCACATGCATATACCCATGCATATATCATGTTACAAAACAATTGCTAAAAATAAAAAAACAATAATAATAAATAGGTATATAAAAATATTTTGTTTAAGTACTAACAATTTATAAATTAAGTATCCATCGAGAGGAAATGGTATATACGTCATTTTTATATTTAAAAACCAGTAATGGCCTACAAAAGGTTGTCAGAGCAGACTTGGACAGATCGCATCTTAGTGTATGTCATTTTCAGCTTATCTGAAATTCTTATTATTGTAATTCTAAATATAAATACAGTCGCTTAAGGACATTAAAGTACTGATGAATATTATACATACAGTACTTCTCCTAAGTCAATCCAAACCTTTCACACTTTCATAGGCACGCAGTTAGCATACCCAATCACAAACTGTTCTGATTTATTAGTATGGAATACACAGTACTGTTATGCCCATTACCCAACTGGCATTGCAGACCCAGAACACTCTGGGAAAGCCTGAGAATCCCCCAGGAGGAGTTGGAGACTATTGTGGGTGAAAAAGAAGTCTGGTCTGTCCTACTCAGCCTGTTACAACCACAAACTTCACCAAGAGTAAGTGTTTAGAAAATGGATAGTTGGATATATTATTTTCTATTGGTATGCTACACTTTGCGCATGCTTTGTAAAGATGTACAGTAGTTTAATAAAAAAATAATTTCAATAAATGGCCATAGTATCATAGGAATGTCTAAAGATAGTTAAAGTGATGGATATTTTTATAGATGCTTCTGTAATTAATTAAAAAGAAAACATATCACAACTCATAATTGTTAGCATTAAAGGTCAGAGATCATACCTCCTTTTTGAACTCCTGGAGACAAATGTTGTGACACCATGTGTCAATTTTAATCAGACTGCACTACTGCTGTGATTCACTTAGAGAGAGAGGGTAAATGTGCTTTGTGAATGTTGTTCTTGGATTGTCACAACATGATGAAGTTGCCAGGGCATTTAGGGTTCATCTGTCCACCATGACAAGGCTCTAGCAGTGCTACTGACAAGAATCACTCATGATTGATATAGACATGGTGAACCACCTACAGTTTACCCCTATAACCCAGTGACATGATTTGATTTAGATGAACCACTTGGGATCTTTTCTGCACAGCAATGGATGAAAACACATAGTAAGCATCATATGTCTAATTGCAGACATCAGATGATTGAGAGCTGCCAGGATTTAATGCAAGTGACTTTATACTGGTAATTCAAAGTCACTGAGCTTCTCAGCCTCAGCTTATGCATCAGCATGGATGATATACCCTTGGAGTTCAAAAAGAAGCATGCCTGAAACATTCCAGGTTATCCATACTACAGCACATGTGTATAGTAGAAACCATGAAAGATTTCCTGAATTCTGTCTGATATTAAAATATGGTGGTAGTCATTATAGTGCTTTCTGCATATGGTACAATAAGTGCAATAAAAGCAGGGCTTTTGCACATTGTAAATATAGATGATAAATAGTAAAATTAAAATACTAGTAATGTTCATGATTATGTTGTTTAACTGTTTAAATAGGTACAGAGTTTAACTAGCAGGGCTTCTAACTTTATAATGATTTCTGACATATTTTACATGCCTCAAGGAAACAAATGTAAATAAGGTCATATTTATTTAAAACCCTATGGTATCATTCTGAATACTTACAATGAAACTAGGAGTTTTATAACTCATAGTCAAGTATAATCTTTACATACTGTAAATCAGCTCCCCAGTGCTCTATCTAGAGAGGAACCACATTATGCGTGCCATGGAAGAATTAAAATAAGACACATGACGCAAAACAAAGATCTAAGAAAGTGTAATTGACTTTTGCAATGATCTTTTACGTTTATTACAGCAGTATATTTTATGTTTCTATTTTCTAATCTTGTGAGTTCACTGAATGTGCGTTGGCTAATATTAGCTTCATAATAAGAGCCAACTGGTTTTCAGAATTTATTTGCAAACTTTATAATGGAAAATATTATGTGATATATGTAAAGGCTGGGATGTACCTTGCAAAACAGTGATAATAATATGCAATGACAATAACAGCAACATAAAATACAGAAAAATTCACAACGAATTAACTAGGGCTATTGTTGACTTCATGTATCAGGCATTGTTAGAGAGACAACATTTTTATCTTTTCTATTCATTCACATATTCTCGCTCTATGAAAATCATTTGTGGAATGTGCACACTTTGCATATGCATAGCCATTATCTTAAGAAAACTATTGTACAATGGGCCTATATGGGCCTAATTCTGCAGATAACACTTCTTTTCATTCATTGTTTCTATTGAAAAGGTGTTTATTATAGCTTTCCCCAAATACAAGCGGTGTAAGTTTTCATGAAGCTGTAAAACTTTCTCTCTTGAGAACAAGTTTGACATTGTTCATCATTAGCAGCAAGAGCTTTTAGTGTAACAAGTCTGGCATCCTGTATTTGTTCATGCAGAAGCATTACTCCAACTTTGTATGCCAGACAAAGACTGGACAGCAGAGAAAACTAGCAGCAAGTCTTTTAAAAATGTAAGTTATAAAGACATCAGATGATTAATAATTCAATTCAGAGGAAACAGATGTGTGTGGGGTTCAATATAAGACACAGCAATGCAGATATAAGGGGATTCAATATAAGATGCAGACAATTATAACATTAGTTCACTGCTGACAGCTACATTACTTTACACAGACAAGGACATTTTTTGATTGAGGCTACATACAGTAGTTTCATACAGTAGCTATGTTCTACAATACGCATGACCCTGTCTGCAGTCTCCAAGGAGCTAAAGGCAGTTCAACTTAAAAAGAGGTCAAAGTTCATAACTCAATTATTTTTCACAGAATTTTGCTTAGTGAATACATGTGCACCAGGATAACAGTGACTATATATGCATCATTTAAGGAGTCATGGGGGGGGTTAAATGTCCGGGCAAGAGTAGAGCCCATACAGAAAACATATGAAACAACAGAAAACATATAGAAAACATATGATTTCTTATACAGTATGTGTGCTACAGTATAATAATTGTGACCATACTGTATATCCATGTAACACTTAGAGAAGGTCAGAGGTCATGGAAAAGGTTAAGATTTTGCCAAACATCTATTTGTAATAATAATAATTAATAATTGCTTACACTTATATAGCGCTTTTCTGGACACTCCACTCAAAGCGCTTTACAGGTAATGGGGACTCCCCTCCACCACTACCAATGTGCAGCATCCACCTGGATGATGCGACGGCAGCCATAGTGCGCCAGAACGCTCACCACACATCAGCTATCAGTGGGGAGGAGAGCAGAGTAATGTAGCCAATTCATAGAAGGGGATTATTAGGAGGCCATGATTGGTAAGGGCCAATTGGAAATTTGGCCAGGACACCGGGGTTACACCCCTACTCTTTTCGAGAAGCGCCCTGGGATTTTTAATGACCACAGAGAGTCAGGACCTCGGTTTTACGTCTCATCCGAAGGACGGCGCCTGTTTACAGTATAGTGTCCCCATCACTATACTGGGGCATTAGGACCCACATGGACCACAGGGTGAGCGCCCCCTGCTGGCCCCACTAACACCTCTTCCAGCAGCAACCTTAGTTTTTCCCAGGAGGTCTCCCATCCAGGTACTGACCAGGCTCACACCTGCTTAGCTTCAGTGGGTTGCCAGTTGTGAGTTGCAGGGTGATATGGCTGCATATTTGTGTCCCTTAGAAACCATAGTCCGCACAGTACTCATTATGGGGGTTCTGATTTGTCATTTGACCAGAAGGAAAGGTCAAAGAGCTTACATGGCTGCAAAAACATGAGAACAATCATCTTTACTCAGTTGTGAACTACTAGGCTACTACTCTTCTGTGATTATTCATAAGACTACAATATTGTACTACAGTATATATACTGCAACATACTGTAAGCAAACATCCAGAATTTAATTGTCCCTTAGGATCTACTGTATGTTTCTTCTGCAGCAAACTGTGTTGAATAGCATTCAGAGAGACCCTGTCCTTGTCCCTGTGTAACATTAAATTCTAATCAGTCAATTTTTTTCACATATGCACTATCACAGCTGAAACATACAGCATAACCCTATTATCTTATCAACTGGTGGACCAAACCATTCAATTTGTCATTAATATAACTTCAAGAGTTGCAGATATTCTCAGTATATGGCAAGGCAATGTGGTAACACGTATAGTACTGTCCTACTTGACATACAGTATGTTTTAATTTTTAGCTATGGTGGTTATTGAGAATTAAATGGAATGATTTTTGGCCTTGTGGGAACAGCCTTTATTAATCATTATTAACTTATGCCTTGTAACCATCATGCTGCAGCTTAAACCTAAGGCACTAACATAAATAATAAATAAGGATGCTCTCTCTAAAAGTATTTACTGTAAGAAGATATAGAGTATACACACATTTAAGAAAAGTCTCGGCACTAGTGGAGTCACCGGAACAAGTGTGCATAGTTAAATCTTAAACAGAAAATTTTTATTTTAACTAAATATTGACAGCCAAAATATTCAGCAACAGCTAATTACAGTTTGTGTTATTTCTGCATGATGGAATATAAAAAAGATTTCAAGCAAGAGGATGCTATTTGGTCCTTTAAGTTTCCTTGGAAGATACAGTAGCAGCTTAACTCAACCTTTCACGTCTTGACAAAATCTAGGGTATTGACTTTGACAACAGTTTATCCCACATTCCCACAACCTGTTCTGTATTAATAATTATAACCCACTTAGGAAGTTATGTTAGTATGGGTGGTATTTGATGCACAATTTTCACAAAGTTTGATTTTATCAACCTGATAACTTTACCCATGACTTGGGGGACCTTGGCTCTTATTTATCCCTGTTATACATACCAAAACATTTGCTTTTACATTTCAAAAATATAATTCATTAGAAAATACTTTGTTTTCTTTTTTTTTAAAACACCAGTTCCTTCTAGCCAGAGGCAAATTATTTACATGGTAAGAAGACATCTAGCTAATGAGCTACAACCTATTAAAACATCTTATTATTATTTGCTTATTATTTACTGAGTATTTCTATTATTTTATTATTATGCATTCCAGCTGTATCTCATGGCACAAACAGACCATTGTAATCATTTTCTCTTTTCTGAATATTTCTGGTCTTTTGAATAAACATACTAATGCTGGACAACTTGAATTATTATTTCAACATACCTTCATTCATATCTAAAACCTTTTTGTTTTTGTACATAAACAAAGATGCTTCTGTAGAGAAAACTGCATAAAGAAAGCTTTATCTTTCTAACTGTCTAACCCTGACCTAGATAAAAGCACTCTAAATATATTAACAATGGCAGAATAGTAATTTTCATAAAAGGAAATGCATGGATCAGCAATTACGGGTTTTATTTGAAAATTTCAGCCCTTTAGTTGACTAAACAAACCTTTCAGAAACTACTTCATTTTCCATATCTCTTTGTTAGTTTTAAATTATTTAGAAATAGCTTTAGTGTGTAAACACAATGACACAATGTAATGTCATGTCATTTGCCAAACCGTTTTATATAGCCGGAGCCTAACCGGCAAACCATGAGCGCAAGGAAGGACAGGGCGCCCCGTTCCATTGCAGGCCAAGTGCAAGCCAATCATACATGGAGACAATATGGAGGCCATGGTAAAGGCTGAGGGGGAAAATTTGGTCCAGACACTGGGATAGCTCCATACTCTTATCGAGAAATGCCCGGGGATCTTTAATGACCACGGAGAGTCAGGACCTCGGTTCAATGTCTTACGGAAAGATGGTCCGCCCACTACAGTATAGATGACACAATATCTTCAACTAATTTCAAAATTAATAAACTGAATACACTTTTATGGCAATTTAAAGTTCTGTAACAAATGTATATTCTAGTTTTACAATATGCTGCATGGGAGGGTTTTCTGTATGTTTCGGGTCATTGTCCTGTTGGAAGATAAATAACCTTCCAAGTCCCAGTGCTCTTGTGGATTGCAGCACATTTTCCTCCAGGATTTTTCTTTGATTAGCTCCATCCATTTTCCTTCTATCTTAATGAGCTTTCCAGTCCCTGCCACACAGAAGCATCCCCAAAGCATGATGCTGCCACCACCATGCTTCACTGTAGGGATGGTATTCTCAGTGTGATGTGCTGTGTTAGGTTTGCATCAAACAAAGTTCATTTATGGTCTCATTAGACCATAGAATCTTCCTCCAAATTGTTAAGTCTCCTACATGCCTTTGGGCAAACTCCAGCCAAGTTGTGAAAGCAAAGGCTTTCTTCTTGCCACCCTTCCGTACAAGCCAGATTTATGAAGTGTGCATGCTGTTGCTGTCTCACGCACAGTTTCTCCCATCTCTGTGATGGAGGACTGTACCTCCTTTAGAGTTGCCGTAGGCCTCTTGGTGGCCTCCCTTACTATGGCTCTCCTTGCCCAGACATTCAGTTTTGGAGGACAGACAGTTCTCGGCAGATTCATAGTTCCATATCTTCTCAACTTTTTAATGGTGGACTTCACTGTGCTTCGAGATATATTCAATGCCTTGGAAATTTTCTTATACCCTTGCCCTGACTGGTATTCTTCAAGAACGTTGTCTCAGATCTACTTGGAATGTTCCTTGGTCTTCAAGGTGTAGTGTTTCCTTGGAAATGCACTGACAATGCACATTTGCAAGGCACTGTATTTTGTAAGTACAATAAAATGATTTGAAGAGCTTGTATTCAAATACAGTATATACAATAATAATGCAACCTCTTATGCTGTAACGCACTGCAGCAGCAGAATTGTGAATGGTTTTGGGGTGTGTGCTTTGCAATACATATGAAATATACTAGTGTTTTTATAATTTTAGACATCTTAACAATTATTATTTTAGTGTTATATATTATGATAAAGTGCTGTGGAGCTTGCCAAATTACTTTAAAATGGTATTGATTTGGTTAGATTCAGTTATATTTGTTACTGTCGAGACTCCAGATTGCTTTCTGTTTAAGAAAAAAACCCAGAATATGTCATTTCATTCACCTGCAAAGGACTAATTTCCCTGATGAGAAAAAGAAAACAAGTACAGAAGTGCACAGCTCTTGGGAAGTTTATTGTTATAGAGCAAGGGATCCAACAGAGGCAGGAAAGTTCACAGAGTAACAGAATTCAGACACGTGATAGATATCTTTGCGCCATGATCAAAATGCTTTTAAATGACCCCTAAAACAGTTAAAGAGATTCACTGGCAAAAACTGAAGATTCATGAGCAGTGAAAGCAGCCATGGTAATTTGGAAACAGTTGTGTGAGAAACTTGCACAATAACAGTACAAACAAATACACCTCTGCACTTTTAGAAGTACAACACAAATTGGAAATTCAAACCAAAAAAATATAGAATATTTGAAGAAGAGAGAAAATTAGAAGTTCAAGTAAATTATCCTTAAAGCTCTAAAATGGGTAGGTTTCATTTTGAACTAATTGATTTGGGTATAATAACTCTGAAGGATTAGTGTGGGTTATCAGCAGCTGTAAAGAAATTAATTTTCAGCATGGCCTCTCCAATTGCCATTACTGAATAAACTGATAAGTTAAGATCTAGGTACGAAGATGGAAATAATAGCAGCATTACCACTATATTTTGCTGAAAGTAGTTTTTTTTTTTTCATTTCTCCACCTGATCTATAGTGTCAATGTGCTGCTGGTGCATAATGGCTATGTGAGGTGCTACACTTAACCCATGGATAAAATGAGTGCTCTGTAATACAATGTGTTTAGTGATTTAGGATGCTTTGAGGTGAAAAGCACTATAGAAATACTAGGAGTAATGTATTACTAATTAAAAGCAGTACCCAATATTATTTTTGCAATATGCAATTACAATATGCATTTATTGCCAATTTTTGGTATATTATTTTTTCAATTGTAGATCACTGCCTAGGCATTTAGTGTGACAGTAACAAGAAATTAAATTGAAATATTAAATTCAGTGAGAGAACTTGTTTAATTATAATGTACCTTCTTCTGGTGTAAAATGTTTGGAAGCACCTTTTCAAAAGACCTAGGTAGATAGAACCAACATACTGTACAGTATCTTGAATCAGTGACATTATATTGTTACGTACCAGTGTGTGGTCTATGTGTTTATGTTCCACACTTCTGACTTTGATTGTTCTCCCTTCCCCATTGGCCCACCATTACACTATTGTTTCCGTATAACTTCATCTTCAATTGGCTTCTTGACCAATCACAACTCATCTTATTCACTATATAACAAGGAGGTTTTCAGAAGGACGAGGTCTTTCATTTGACTTTGGTTCTGCTTAGCTTCTCTTCTGGTTTTGCTTTATGTGTGTGCATTTTCGTATAGCTTCGGCTTTGTTGTTTGTTGGTTTCTGTTTGTCTCTTTGTACTTTCATTTGTTTGTGTTTATCCTCATTTTGCCATTACTTTGCCCACACTTATTGTATCAACCTCTGTGTGTTTTGTACCCTGTTACTTGTCTACTCTTGTTTGTATTCGTAGTTCAGTGTATTTGTGTGAACTATTGTGTATAGAGTTAGTTTAGGTTGTTGGGTACGTTTTGCACACACGTAGTTGATTTTGTATTAGTCATACTAGTTTAGTACGGGTGAGTGCCATTTGTTTTGTATGGTTTTAGGTAGTCAGTAGAGGTTAGGTAGGGTGTTGAAGATGCCAAAGACCATGTGTTTTGAGTTTTTTTTTGTAGTCAGGCTAGCTTTCCCTCACTATCCTAGCCAGCTCCATTTTGTTTGTTATTTTCTTTTCTCTAGTTCCCTTACCCTGTGCGTAAGACACATGGGGACGTAACACTATCATCAAGGTTTATGCAAAGAAATGGGCAGAAAGAGTCAGTGTGTGGCTAGAACGACACAGATTATATTTGTATAATTTTATACAGTCAACAAAGTTTGAAAATTGCCTTTGGAAGAATACTATACTATTTACAGTAGTAATCCATTAAGGTATTTTAATTTATTTTTTCATTACTGCTGAAGTAAAACGTTACATTTCTTTACGAAATATGTATTTAAAGAACATTACTCACATTTTTTCATTACTTCTACAGAATATATGCTGATTTAACACTTTGAGGCCATTTTTCCGTTTTCCACAGCTGGTCCAAAGCAGATTTTAAAGCCTTTGTTTAAGAGACACAGTGTACAGTACACTTATGTTTGCAGAGTCCTTCTGTTTCTTTGAGCAAGTGACATGTAAACACACATTTGATCATTGCACAATATCAATTGTAACAATTGACTGATTTGGAACATCTTCATGTCTCTTCTGTTTTTGTTATTCATGAGGTAATTTGAATTTCTAAAGGGAGTGTCTGCCTCCAGGAGAGTACAGCTTGAAAACTTGGAAACTGACAGGACATTGCCATCCTCGAAACTAACAATTACAGTGTGACATGGCAAAATAGAGTAGTGTATCTTCTTTTCTGTCTGTAAACTTCCCAAGGTGTTTAAGACTTGCAGACTTCAAGACTTTATCCCTTTCGCAGAAGCAAACTTGAGTAAATTGGCTGCGAAACAATTTCCTAATCCACCAGTATTCCATACAGTGTTTCAGTTGAACATCTGAATGTTAATTTAAGATTATTAGTAATCTATATTTTATTAAACATCCAATATATTGTAAGCAGATCCAGTGCTCAATTTCTGTTCGGCTAACTTCAATGATGATCTACAGTACTAATGTAATTCTTTCTTCAAATGAATTTTTTCTTTGCAAATATGAGTTCTTTAAATATTTTTTACAAATAATGCAATAGGAATATCTATTTTATGTTTGAAACAACAAAGAAAACTATTTTAGCTCTTTTTACCCTTTTTTATTTCCCTGTAAAGGGTACTAAAACTATAAAGATACTTTAGACATGAATAACAAAATCAATGTTTTTGCACCATCCCATCATTTTCCCTTTACAGTGCAGTAACATTGATTATGGAGTAAGAGACATTAAAAGCTTTTCTATAGGGTAGTTACTCATACATGCTTAAAAGAAAAATACGGTAGGTTATTTTGTGTGACCGTGGAACAGAACCTTCACAACTGATACTGTAAAATCAAAATTACACTAAAATTACATTTTTACATAATCCTGCTTAGTGTGTAGGATATGCAGATTTGTAATGGAAATGGTATGGGGACCTACAGTATAGCAAATATTTGATAACAATAGAATAGCCCTTTTCTTATCCCATCCTGCTGCGTGAGAGAATCTCAAGATGAGAAAGTAAGGCTCAAGTGGGCTGGGAGTCTTATCTGGTCCATCACCTACTAAGTGGTCCCTCTGGAGAAGTCATGACTGGTGTGCAGAGGAGGGTTCAACCTGAAAACCTGTATTAGTGCAAACTCTGTTCTAGGGATAGCTGGAAGACAGAGGCTAAAGGAAAAGTTCAGAAGACAGAATTAAAAGGGTGCAAGGGCAAGAATACAGTAGGGGCAGAATAATAAAAAAATAACTTAAAAAAGGCGATTAAGCTATCCTCAGAATAAAAAGATGACTTGAGCATAATTATTATTATGACAGTGTGTTCATTTAAGCCTTTTCAATAAAATAGAATGATTTCAAGGAGTTGTCTTGCACAAAAGAAAAGTTTTATATTAAAGTCTTTAATTTAAATTTCCATGTATAATTTTATTAATACTTCCAAATAAAGATTAATTCTTTACTGAAAGGTAGAAAGAAGAAACAATGTTTCAGATGTTAATCCTTCAGGTATAAGGGAGAAACAGGCAAGTAGCAGGGATATAAAGCACAAGAGAACAAAGGGCAGAGAGAGTGAGAGTGTTCAATGAGAGGTAATGTGGGCGTGAGGTGTCAAAAGATGAAATCTGGAGAAGGAATCCTAAAATCCCTGTCAAAGCAACAGAGAAGAGGTGAAATGGGAGTATTGACTTAGAGAGACATTTGATCCCTGAAAGTCAGCAAGTCTTCCTACAGTATGTCATCAATGTAAATGGCAAAGCATTTTCTGCAACAGATGCAGTAAATGAGATTACCACTGTAGATGTACATAATACTATATGGGTGAAGTTGAAAAGGCCTGAAGGGCCATACTGTATATTTACATGATAACATTTGCAGGTGATTCAGGCTTCTGTCACAGCTAAAGGTGACTGAAAGTGGATGGTGGCTGTAGACAGTTAAGGGAACTATCAAAAAGCAGGTTGCACAGTTTAGGAGTTTGATGGTATGAAATGACAGGAGGGTCTTGGAAAAGTTTCCAGAAGAGGGATCATTCTGTAAAATGAAGAGGTTTTCTTTGATGATTCTGGGAGTAGAAAGGAAATTTGCATCTAAAGGAAGAATTACTGGAATATGGTTCTGGATCTGAGAATTCTGCATCTTGGAAATGAGGATTTCTTTGGCATCAGGTGAAGGCCCTATCAATACATTGTGAAAGGTATCTCCTGTCAATGAAAAAAGAGCACATTTTAAAGGCTTGATTTTGGAGGTTTGTAACATCACCGCATCATCGGGAGAAAGGTTTTAGGGAGTTTGGGATGGAAGGAGCTGTGTGAATCAATGGGTTTGTACTACACAGATATTTATAATCTAAGGTGGTTGATGAGGAAACTTCGGTTCTAAAAGGCAAAAATGGTAGAGGATACATTAATTGTGTTTTAGAAATAGAGGGAAGTTATGCAGAAATTGATGTAGTTTATTGTTGTTGTTGTTGCTGTTGTTGTTGCTGTTGCTGTTGTTTAAGCCGGTGGCAGCACCAACATTGCCATCACTGGCAGAGTTCATGGCCAAAGCCAGTATACTGTAGGAGAATTTCAAGTGAACTTCAGGCTTAGAAAATATTATCCGTAAACCATGCACCTTTATATTTTTTATCCAATGTTGAAGTGATTTTGTTCCTTAATCTGATTAACTGAGTTACACATACATATGGTAGTATAAACACAATATGCTTGTGTTCTGCTTGTGTCCAACAGTAAATACACTGAATAGAATTATTTGCAAACAAAGTTATTTGTGTGTCAGTGACCTCAATTGATTCTCAATAGAATTGATTGTTTTCCATAATCAGGGACTACAGAATAATGAAACCCTTTAAAACTAGCATAAATGAAAATGATCAAAAAAAATCTGCTCCTCTGTACCAATAGGTGATGTAAACTGTCAGTCCTAGAGTTTGTCCCAGTGGGCACAAAGAAATGAGGACAAGGTTTAATGAGAGTACCACCATGACAGCCTCTTACTCTTGCAAGCTGTTGTCCAGACATCTGGAGAGTAAGAAATCATGTGATGAACTCTGAGTTATAAGGAAAGGGAGTGTGAAAAAGAGACAGACATAAGCACTTGAAAAATGAATCAGGTTTTATAATGAAAAAATAAAGAAACAACATCCTTTCCTCACTTGAGTCTGCATACCTTCTACATCTGCCTCTCACGTGGAAAATGAAAAGTATTTCTAAGCATTTGTTTTACCCAGAACCACATTATTAATATCACACAGTTGTAAAAAACAATAATGCAGTGTGAAAAAATATAAATATAAATCAGAATGATTGAATATTCCCAGTTCCAAAATGCCATTCAGTATATGGATACATGTACAACAAGGAAACAAAAAAAAGCCAAATTTGTTTTTACTACCCGTCTCAAACTATAAAAATACTAGTTTGAATGCCTCTTTTGTTTTGATAATAGTATACAATACTTCAGCACTTAGAAGATTTTTACCAGTGAAAGTCCAAGTGCTGGATTGGAGATTAGTCACACCTTATGTTTTAATGATAACAGATGCCTATTACACTGTAACTGTAGTTTGTGAAAGAAGAAATTACAAATGAGGGACATTGTTAAAACATGATAACAAAATGTTTTAGTGTGACCACAAAATCATGCAAGCCAACAGTCTCTTTTTCTGGGACATGTCCGGCAGAAAGCTTTATTCATACCGAAGTATCTTTGTGATGGGCCTTATCCCATACACTGTACATTTGAAGTAAATATAATTCTTACCTTTTTGTAAATAGTTTAGTTGGTTTGTTTGTTGGTTGTAGCCACTTCACCTCATTATGGTTTAACAGTCAGAACCACATTCAGAGGCAGGGCCTGATTTAAAGCCCAGGAAGCAATCACCTGATGGCCACCGGCTTGTTTCCTGTTGTGCCCTCTTGTGGACTGGAGGGGAGCTGGTCTCCCCGTCCATTTATAAACACTGGTGTTTCAAAATAATAACTCAAGTGTTTCAATAAGGTATTAAAATATTGTTACTAAGGGAAATGTGAAATGTAATTGACTTTGGTAATGGATGCTTGTTTTGATGTTTGTGTTTTTATTGAGGTGAATGTGTCAGTTTGGTAGTAGGGTCCTTAAAGAGTTTTTTAAGGGGGGGGGTCTTCAGTTGGGAGCTAAAGAGGAAGGTGGCTCTGTGGAGATTTAGTTACCTGCTCTCTGGTATCTTTGTTGTCTCTGCTACTATTATTTAAATAAACTGGCCCTTTTTGACTTTCTGATGGCGGATGGCTTCATTATTGAAAACTGCTTGGCAGTGGTCTCAACAGATTGTACTGTGGGAGGAAGTGTGTGGTCACAATCTTATTTTACTTTTTATTACTATTACTAGAGATATTAATATGTTTTTGGGAAGGTCCATTAGCTGGTATCTAATTTGTGTTCTTTAATAATGTGTATTTAGCATTTATTTCAATCCTACAATTGAAAATGATATTCTTGGGTTAATAATATCCCAAAGCTCTGCACCTCATGTGCTAGCAACATGTATGTGTTAAACCATTGGCTGGTAAGGTAATGTGATTTTTAGCCTATAGTTATGCTTACTTTGACAGCCGGAGGGCAATGTAACAAATTGAATAACAAAAAGGTTGGTTCTCTGGAAAAAGTATGTTGTTTGGTAAATTGAAATAATAAATGTTTATGGTTTCTAATCCTATTGCTGTTTTTTTGCAAGAATACACAACATTATTTTACTAAGCATAACTTCTACAAAAACGTTAAATATTCAAATTGTATTATTTTAACATTAAATTATGCTATTCTGATTTTTTGCCTCTCGGTATACCTGTTTCTTTTTTATTTCCGTCAATCAAAGTGGTAGCAAGAAGTATTATATAAGAAAGTTATGTAATTAACAAGTTCCCCTGCTTGCTATTTAGCTTGTGCTAGCAATTTCACACAAGTACTGTAAAAGAGGGGTTATGCAAAATTAATCTAATTCCTCAAATGTGTTACAATCCACAGCATTGCACTACATAATAATACGTCATGTTTGGAAATCAAGTTATTAAAAACACCAGAACAGAATACTGAATGTTTCTAGAACAGCCTGATAATGTTTATAGAATAATAAAAAAAAGTAAAAAGAATGCTTTATGTATGTAGGTGGTTGTGTATGTCCTCAATATTTTAGAATTTATATTGTTTTATTATATCTCTCTCAATTTGGAATCTCCAACTGTGTCTTTACATTTTTGCTTGTAGCAATGCCTCCTGGACCTTACACAAGAAGGATTAATGTACTCCTCCAAACCAACAGAGCATCAGGATATTCATTCTTAATTATCCACAAGTTCCATGGAGCAGTTCAGGATGAGCAACAGCAATTGGAGGAGGGGCAGGTCCTCACTCATGCCACCACAAGATACAGACCCCCAGGAAATCACTGTTAAGAGTTAAGAAAGCCCTGGCCTATCTCATCTCTACCCAATAGTAGTGCTGAGCCAATGGTGTACAGCGTCTTGGGAAATCCTGATCATAGTTGGTTAGTGGCATGACCCAGGTGGAAATTTCCAGCATCTGCATTGTACAGTTCAGCCTGAGCTTAGTGTTAGCACCTTTACTGAGCTGTGCTATTCTGGGGGCTCTAAAAGAGTCCTTTTGTAACCTAAGGAATTTTAGTACCTTCTATCCTTAGTAAACAGAATGCTCCTTAGTGCAGAATACTAAGTTGTTTCATTTTTTGGGGATGTAATGAAACTTTTTTGTAATGGTTTTCCCTTCATATTTTCTTTCCTTCCTTTTCCAAAGATTCCAGTTTGAATGTTTGCAACCCATTGTATTGTATTTGCTTTATCAGATCTTTGACTATATTCCTTGGTCTATGGTCTGATTGTACCTTTCTTGAAATGCATCACATTTCTTTGTTTCTTTTCTAAAAATATTAAACACTTTTGAAATATTAACATAAATAAATATTGTAATCACTGTTTCGTAGCTTGGTCCCTAGTCTCTGATTGCAGTTTTTCATCTCTGTTCTTGGTGTTGAAGAAAGATACAAGATGTTAACTTTAAGTCCTTTCTGCATGAAGATTAGACTTCTAAGCAACAGGAGTTTATAACAGGAAAGGAGGTTAACTGATAAGGATTCCAGATGCGAGCTAGGAGAGCTAGGGAACCCCCTGGGGACTTAATCCCTGACCATTTGGCCAAAAAGCTGTAAACTGGCCAAACACATGACCTCCCCCCTTTACCATAATAACAGTGACGTCAGAAGCAGATAGGAAAGGATATATAAACCTAAAGTTTGTACCAGCACTTTGAACAATATTTCGGTTTTGTTGTTTCTTGCGGGAAACAAGACTTCGGCTTTATTGTTCCTTGCATGCAATAAACATATCTGTTTAACTTTATCTCGGGATCCAGAACCTTATTCTTTCTGTTACAACAGTGACCTTGGTAAATCTCATTAAAAAGAAGTCATTAACCAATTTTTAGGATTTCTTTTTCAGGTTCCATACTCCATGGTAGTGATTTACCAATTGATGTGGGGCATTAATGTCTCCCATTATAATTGTTAATTACGTAACACAGAATCCATTCTGAATAATTAACCAGTCTTAGAATTGTTCTAGGGAAGAAATAGGCAACCAACACCAGTCCTGAAATACTGCATTTATTTTGTTTTTCACTCTTTCTCAGATCTTAATGACTTAGGAGAATTAAATAGGTAGATAAGAAGTGAAATCTGCAGTGTTATCGAGATCTAATCAGGTGCTAATTGAAAGTAGCCTATAAAACTTACAAACCACCATTCAAGGACTGAAATTGCCTGCCTTTGTTCTGCAGCATACTCCAGTTGCTATACTCATTGAATTACTTTTTATGTGTCTGACACACATGAATTCTAAAATTCTAAATTTGAAGCTTCATGTCACCTGTCAGAACAAATTCCATACCCAAAGCTTGATGGTTTTTGTTTACCACAGCAAACCTTTTTCTATCTAAAAAAGCCATAAAGTTATTAGTTGTGGATTTGATAGGCACATGGGTCCAAGATTTGATTTAATCTAGCCTCACTACTTCAATTTATGTTGTTGAACTGACATAAATATAGTACCTGGGCAGAACACTTTCCATTATTACTACAATCAGTTTCATAGTAAGAAATAAGGACTAATTTATCCATTGTTTATTGAATTAATGTTTCACCCAATCCAGAGTGAATGCTGTGTATTATACAAAAACATTTCTATTAAATATATGTAATTAAATATATCTATTTTTTATTATTAAGCTATCTATTTTATAGCTGCTTTATCAAATTTAGGGTCACAGGAGAATCAGATCCTCTCCTAGCAGTAGTGGGTAAAAAGCAGAATACATCCTAGATGGGACACCAGTCCATTGCAGGGCACACAGAGACACAAACATGCATACAATCTAACGAGGGCCAACTTTCCTAGAATCGAGTATGTCTTTGGACTGTGAGAGGAAATGGGAGCACCTGGTGGAGCTAACACTAATACAGGGAGAACATACAAACCCCATACAGATAGCACCCAGGTTCAGAATTGAACCCAGGGTCCCAACACAGAAAGGTTGCAATGCTAACCACTTTGCCACTGTGCAGGTGTCTTGCTGTTGTTGTTTAGTAATAGAAGTAGAAGCTGATATCCTTGTTGAAGCTGATAGTTGCAGTACAACCTAAGTAATGTTTTAAAAAATGTTCCAAGGAGTGTGTACAATAGCAGAGTTTGCTTTTTAAGTGCAGTCTCACTGCAGGTCCTTATAGAATACTTTTCTGAAAGTGGGTATGGGTTCTACAACTTTTTCTTGCTATTAGAGAATATTAACTCCAGATTAGCATCTCTACTTAATCTTTAAATTACAATTGAGACTCTAAGACATTTATCATGTTTTGTGATTGTCTTATTATCTTTTTATCATTATACAGTACAGTTATATGCAGGTGCAGGTGCATTATATCTAATACTCTGAAATAATTAATATCACAACATTATTGAACTGCTGCTCTGTGTAGCAGATTGTTTTTAATTCTCTAACAAATATCTTACCCAAATATATATAAACATTTATTGTTTGTTCTATGTTTTTGTATGTACAGTATGACTACTGCAGATATTCTACCTTGATTTTTAAAATGGGTAATGTCTTGTTACAGTCTAAATACAGTCACCTACAGTATGTTTATCTATTGAGATAGAAAATTCTATCAAAGATCAGTTTTGTTAATACCTCAATCCTTTCTTATACCTGCCCAAACCTTTTCCTTCTGAAGCCTTCCTTCCTTCTTTTTAACAATTTGGAAACATTATCATATAATTAAGAACAGTTTTTAGCTCAAAGTAAAAATTATAATTATTCACCGAGAAATTGTAAAAGATGTTTAAGGGCTCTCACCCTGTGAGAATAATTTTAAGCAGACATATTTGTTATGAACCAAAAAATTCAAGTACTCATGTAATTAAAACAATATCATTATGCTTATTTAATTCTATATGCACGCATTATTTCACATATTACCTTTGAGTTTCTTACTTGTAGGGAACCATATGCAAAAAGGTAACATAATAGGACTAAATTGCACTCTGAAAGTTGCTATGAGACCCAGCAAAACATGTTTGAGTATCCCTCAGGAATCTTTTTTACAGCTGTCACTGTTTTTTCACTCTTGGTGCTGTTCTGGTATGAATATATGAACTAGGTCACAGCTGGTGAGAGAAGCACTGAAGCACATTTCCAATTTTGCGAGTTTGGGCTTAGTAAGGGTTTGGAAAAAGAAATCAACATCTTGTTTACTTTTTTTTTCCAAGACAAGAAGAGCAGGGGGACACACAATAAATCATTCATTTGTTGTATGGTAAATGATGTAGTGTCAATCTCTTTAAAAGTATTTATTCTGCACTGCTTATGTGATTTAAGCTTCCTGGTAAGACAGAGAGAAGGGCTTTATGGAGTAGTACAAAACACATTCTGTAAATTAAAAAAACATAGCAATGGTTTTCTTATAAGTAAGCAGACACAAAATCATTTACTGCAATGGGGAAAAAGGGTTAAGACTCTATTTGGCTCCTAATTCATCACGCTCAACAATATCCCTTACCTTATTGAAAGGCGTCACTCAGTATGGCATATTGTGAGCAATACTTAGCATTAGAGTGTTTTTTCAACTCTGTTGTTTATTCAGGTTTAGCAGCATTTTCTGGTAGACTACAAACATAGATTACTATCAATCAGATCCAGGTTTATATGACTGAAATGTTGTTAAGGAAATGGCCTCGTGTAGACCATATACTGTATGTGGCTTCTATTTTATATATTCACCTGTCAAAATTTAGCATTGTTGGGAATGAAAATAGACAATAACATTTTACCCAGCATTTAAAACATCCATAGCTGCCTTGTGATAGCCAACAGTGGCACTTAATAAAATAGAAAAATGAAGTAAAATACTACAGTTTCCAATACTCTACAGTTATTTTGGATGTTAGAGATTTTATACAGGAGATCCAATTGATAACCAGCAACATTTGCTACCTGGAAAAGAGAGACATTTTTGAAAAGAGCTTAGTTTCACAGCCCTTTGATAAACTGTTTGCAGACATCTGGCATTGAATCGCCATTGCCCTGAAAGGCTCCCCACATAATTAGCTGAAAACGTTCCAGCGGGAACCCATTCAAAGGTGCTTGCCAAGAATGGCCACTTCTGTATGGAAGGATGCTCCCAAAAAGCAGCTGTGCCAAGTTACAGACATTTTCTGTTTGTTTAGTTCCAAATGTCTATGCTATCTGCTAAACATGTAGACAAAGCTTGACAATCCCCTCTATATTCAAGAACATCAGAACCTTAAGAAAGTTACATTGCTGTCTGCTTAAGAAATTATGCTAAGACATCATTTTTAGAGAGTTTTGTAACACGTTAATGCTATATTTTAGATCTTCACCTGTTTAAAAGCAAGTAAGGTTGATAATAGTGACAGTAATAATACTAACAGTACTTGTCCTTATATAACTGATTGAATGCATTTGTGCAATGTATAAATATTACTATCCTCTGATTTGATATATCATTTTCAATCTGTTCTGCACTTTTATCTTGAGTCTTCCACAGGTCTGATGTTGAGGAAATTTGAAACATTGACTTAATGTATTGGCATTTAGACCTTTTAAAAAATCGCAGCAATTTATCAGAGCCTTCAGTGCTCCTTCCCATTTCTGTCTTTCTTCAGATAACTACACCACATGCATAATCAGGACTGGATTGTACCGATTTCTATCGCTGAATGAAGCTCCCTGCTATGCAATGGAATTCACTATAGGTAATGACTTCCCCTGAGTGTCCAAAAATGTGAAATTTGCTTGATTTTAAACTTAAAATGCACCCACTACTGACTATACTGACGTCATTATTTCCACATGCAAGTGAATAAAATCTTGCTTGTGTTGTCTTCAGAGAAATGGCATAATATGAAAGTAAATGTGCTCTCTAAGCCTCTGAAAGCCCAATAAACTAAATGCACACTCTACAGATTCGATTGGTGAAGATATTCAGTTGTGTTGAGCATTTATTATGCAAGCTGAAGCAAAAAAAAAATTTTAATGCATGATTTAAAACTTTTCTACATGATACCTTCAAATCACTTTGCACTGCCTCTCAAAAATGTATTTCACATCACGTTATCAGATCCGTACACCTAATGTAGCTTTGATTCAGTGACTTAATCTGGTCTATAAATTAACATCAACCCAAAGACGGGGTACAGCATTTTGATTCTGTGAAGGAGACCACTCAGGTTTGAAGTGTTAAGTGAATCAGATAACAGCACTTTAGATAACAGGGAAATGTGTCAATTATTTATTAGAATGAACAGTCTTGTAGTAGAGACAATACAGCCACAAAAGATAACAGTATAAAATGGAACAGGCACAAGTGTATTTGTCCTGTGAGTTATTCTGGGGCTGGTAAAGATGAACTACATGTAGCATTAGGCTGGTTATACAATGCTGTGGAAATACAAGGAAACTTTACCATTTTGTTTGGGGTTTGTTTAAATGAAACAGTGCTACAGTACATACTGTACATCACCAGTTCTATAAAACTGAGGATGCCTTCATGTGTTAGACAGGTATCTGTGAGATAATAGAAGATTATTAAAACTAATAATTATAGTAAAAGATTTTAGATTTACAGTAAAACATTATGAGGATGGACTATTATAGAAATAATTAAATCTTTTCTCTTTTTGAAACTTTGGTGGGAGGACTCCATTGAACCTAGAAGAGCTGTGTTTAAGAAACACTTTTTATTTGCTTTATCTTTATTAGCTACTTTTGTGACCCCATATATGAAGTAACTTGTGTCACAGCTAGGGTAGTTGTGCAGAATTGTCAACACCTTCACCTTGGTGTTTCCAAGAAGACAAGCAAAGTTCAGTTAAATATGACTATATGCTCTTAAATCAGTCACCAGGGAGCTAATTTGTTTCCTGCAAATGCACCACCATAAGCCATTCCATACAAAGGCAAAGCCTGTTGCTTTGTCGTGTCAGATTCAGAGTCGTTTCTCTTCTACTTCTTACAGGATTACAGTATATGCTAATTTCACTCAAGGATTCTGTATTTAGAATTTAAGGCATGCATGTTTGGATTTATCTCAAACACGCAATTGCCGTTTTTATTTTGTGTACAAACACTGGCTTCTCTGAAGAACGGTTAATCTAGGTTATATAAATGAAATAGAATTCTATGAATTTATCAATGTTTCACATTTTTTGCTTTCCTGTGTGCACAACATACACAAACACATACACACCCAATTTGAAAATGCCAACTGTGTCTTCATGTCTCATTTCATGTCCTTCATGTCCCAACTCTGTTTGGTTATTAAAAATCCCAGGGCAAAAGAGTAGGGATCTTACCCTACTGTCCTGGCCAAGTTTCCTAATAATCCCCATCTTAGTGTTCTGGCACACTTTAGCTGCCGTTGCATCATTCAGATGGTTGCTTACAGGCAAGGGGAGTCCCCATTAAAAGACCGTTCATGCAGTAGTTTTTATGCAAGATATACTGTACTAGAAAATGAAAGTTCTTCGTGAATTTAATTTTCTTTTCATCACTATACTTTAACATGAGTTAACAACGTAAATATTTATGGATTTACATACACTGCCCAGCTCACAACATAGAATTTACGCATAGTTTACTACACCGTGTAGTTCTAATCTATACTTAGGCAGAACTCAAGAAAGGAAAACAAATGCAAACACTAATTGTCTGAAGTTTCAAATTTAAAGAACACAATATTCTCTTCATATGTTTTTTTCATAAAGAAAGCTAGGATCTTAACCTATCTGAAGCAAGAAGCAGTACTGTTTTCCATCAGAACATCTGCAATATATACTTATTCTTCACGTAGAATAATATTTTATGTACATTGTATAATTTATTTATCAGTCCAGGACATTTTATCTTGTTGCACAAATGTGCATAGAATATATTTTCTTAGTAGTTGGTACACTTGGGAGATTTACAGTTCTTTCACTGGCTGATCAGTGTAAAAGCTGTGTGTTCGTCAGAAAAAGCAAATGACTTTCCACTCCTGGCTCTGTCTCCTAAGTGCTTTTGGTGATTCTACAGACACACCAAATATTAAGCACAGAAACAATTGATGTTTTTTTGGAGGGCAGACAATTTTACATTCTACCTCATAATAACCTTGTACCAGATGGTGTTGATCAGACTCTGAAGTAATGCACCTACCGTCAATTACTTTCAACAGCTGCACCTGGTACTGTTGTGTATGCAAATAGAGGCGAATTTTGCAGCCAAAATGTGTAATTTGGAGCAAAACTTTGTTAGAAAAACATGACTGCAGATATTACTTTCTAGAGTAACTGTGTTATCATGGATAATTGTTTCCCAGTTCCAAGCATGTAATATTCCGTACAATTATAAAAAGATATTTAAATATAGTTAAAATTAATGTCACTACTGTATGTGTAGCTACAAGGAGGACAGAGACTCCTTGTAATTCAATGCAGATATTTTGTACGTCTCATATGCTGTATTTTACATGTGGCATGTTGGGATTTAAGGGCTTTGATCTTTTTTTAGATTAGGTTTTTTGGAATTGTTGCCAAATTCAGATGCTTATAAGGTCCCTGGTTGGAATTCAAGGCGTCTGGAGGCATTTCCAACTCTTTTTTTTGTGTGTTTATTTGGAGAAAAAAAAGTTTAAAAGAAACTCAATATTAAATTTTACATCTCAATTTTAATTGTTAATTTAAAATATATCAAATTTAATTTTATGAAGAAAATTCAATGCAGAAATTATTTGATCAGTGTATATACAGTACCAATCCAAAAGTTCTGAATAACTGCAGTCAATAAATGAATGAACAAATACTTCATAAAGAAATGAACATTTATATTTTTGTGTATGTTCTGCACACAGGAAAACAAAAATATGAGAAACACTGGTATATTTATATAATTTGAATTTATTAATATAATCTAGATTAACCTTTCTTTACAGAAGCTAGCGTTTGTACACAAAATAAAAATGGAAATTGACACCTGAAGAGGGCTCCACAGCTGAAACATTGTGTTTCTTTTCTTCTTTTTTCAGCATGGAATAAAGCTTTACTTGTTCCTTCGCAGCTTTCGCATGCTGACACAGCTACCTACTTGAAATACTTTATAAAAACAAAACCACAGCCATAGAAGATAATATAGACCAAATTCAATAATTAACTCTATTTAAAAATGTTAGAATTATTAATTATTAATAACTGACTGAGTGGCAAAGTGGTTAGCATTGTTGGGGCCCTGGGTTCAATTTGGGAATTGTGTACTGTCTGCTTGGAGTTGGTATATTTGCCCCAGATTCATGTGGCTTTCCTCCTGGTGCTCAGGTTTTTTTTTTCCCAGAGTCCAAAGACATACTGGTAGGTTAATTGGCTTCTGGGAAAACAGACTCTAGGTGTGAGTGTGTGCGTGTCTCTGTTTGTGTCTGCCTGCCCTGCAATGGACTGGCATCCTGTCCAGGGTGGACCCCACCTTGCACCCATTTCATTTATTGTGCACAAGGATGCCCCACTCTACCAAATCAACACTAGCAACACTTTCAACTCTGGTCAATGAGGAAAATTCAAAATTATAAACGATTTAAGAGATACAGTAACTCAGAATTTAATTTTTTCAGATTAATCTAATTTCTTAAATTGAGAAAACAAAAATTAAAAGAAGTTTTATTACTATTTGGTTTTTTTTCTCCAAAAACTGTGGAACTGTATCATTACCATATACTATTATTGTATGCTGCCTTTCAGTGTGATACAAAACATCTTTTGGAGAGTAAGAGGTGGAAACGAAAGCATTTGCCATGTACTAAATAATGTGCATTTTGAAATTCAAAAACTGCAGTCAGTGTGACTGTTTGTTCAAATGATATTCTGCACATACAGTATAAAGTATAGATTGGATGAGAATTTAGTGAAATACAAAAAGTGTTTGTCTGAAGCACAATGTACTTAAAATGGTTAACATCAAAAAGGTGTTCTGCCCACAAAGGCTGATAATAAAATGTAGTATAACATGTGTAAAGCTCATGATGGACAAAAAAATATTATTAATGGTATATACTGTAGCATGGTATGATCTTGTTTGTCTCACCCCAATGATGAGCATTACAGTACATAGTTACCACAGGTGTTAACACAACTCAGGATTTTATTTGCAATCCATAAATAAGGGTCTGGTGTTGACTTCCCTCACCAGGATCCCTGGAATTTCATGCTTTTCAGAATAGGTTTGAAGAAAATCCTTCATTTAGAGATTCTGCAGAATTAATCAGTTGCTTTTTGGACTTACCAGTTCTGTTAGAATCTTGTTTGTTTAGATTACAGATATCTGTAAAATGGCAGCTCATTTATTCAGCATTCCAATGTTACAGGTCAGTAGCAATAGTAAGACAGATGGGGGGAAAATAGCCAGCAGCATGGAAAAAAATAAGATTTAATATTAATTATATAAGAAGATTCTGAATGCCAAAGCAATTATAAAGCCATCTACCTGCTGGTTTAGAAACAGGGAAAAAGTTAGAGGTTATTGTTGTGAGCCATACTGCCAGCTGTACCAGACTTCATAGGAGGGATATACTGTAGTCTTATTTAAATATTTTTTATAGTGAATCACTCACATTTTTTAATATGCTCCAATTTAAGGTATATTATTTCTACCACTGGCTTGTAATTTTCCCAGCAATCACTATGAACTCAATAGATTTTATAGTTCTAAAAAAAATATCTAACATAAGAATCAAATTAATGGCAAAAAATAATATGCAAGCCTTTTGAAAAACTCCACTTTAACTGTTACCTTTAAGGCTATAATTCAAAGTCTTTTCAATTCTGCAGCACCTGCTTGAAATTATTCTTACCAAATCACTTGGGAAGAATGAAGGCTGGAGGAGGGAGCTGCCATGTAGCATAGGAAATACTTTTCATTTGCTTTTTTGAATTCTTCTTGCATTTTTTTGCTTAATATTTATGCTAATGCAGAAGCAATGTAATGATAAATTAACATTTAAATGCTGACTCTTCACTAGTTTCTAATGTGATTTCAAGCACTTGTTTAGTGGATAGATTTTAGTTTTTAATGTTTTTGAGTAGAGTTTGCTATTTCAAACCTGATTTGTAAAACAACACTCCTAATCAAAGCTCTACTTGTTTACATCCTGATATGAGATACAAGTTAAATATATACAGTAATCTACGATTTTGTGTGATAATATTTAACTAGCTTCTTCTGTGGATTGATTTTTAAGTGACTAATTCCAATGTCAGCAGGTCTTAACGAACAGAAGAAAACATTTTTCTTTTTAAACAAGACTCGATTAATTTGAGTGAAAATTAATTTCTTTCTATTGACAAATCAAGCCACATGTTTTGTTCATTAACTTTATAAGCTTATAACTTTTAGGAGATTGATACTGTATTCTAAGTGGAGAATTGTATAAGACAAATAGGGCTGCAGTCTGCAGAAGGTCTCCATATTTTATTTTATTATTTTGCTTTCTTTGCTTCCAAGAACTCTTTTAAAAGAAATTTCAAATCAAGGCCTCCAGCCTTGCAAAAAAAAACAATTGAAATGTCTTGCTTACTCTGCAGTTTGTAAAAGACAAATAATCTGGCCTTTTTTATTTCAAATATTTTCTGTAACTACTTCCTGAGTTGTTTCCTGAGTTGTTTCCAGGTATTTCAGGACCTACAGTACACTTGAAAATTAAGACAACTAGATATTTAATATATATATATAAATAAATGTATATCAGTGATGAAAAAATCAAATGAAAGCATTAGGATGAGGAAAGGGAACTGACAGCATTAATATTTTGTGTTACACCCGAAGAAGGCTCCACAGCCGAAACGTTGTTTCCTTTCTTCTTTTTTCAGCATGGAATAAACCTTTTACTTGTTCCTTTGCAGCCTACGCATGCTGACGCAGCTACCCACCTGAACTGTAACATTAAGGATATCTGTTTTCTTGTGTTGAGTTTCAAAAACTTTCCACCATTTGGATTACACAGGTAAATCTTATGTTGCAAATGCTTAATGTTTCTTACGTTTTCAATTTCTTTTGTTATTGATATAAACTGGAAGATGGAAAGGGCTGTGATGGACTGGTGGTCCTGTCCTGTGTGCCCACTGCCTGCCAGGATAGGCACTGACTCCACCACAACCCTGAATTGGAAGAAGCAGTTAGAAAATGGATGGATGGATTTACTGTATATCAAGAATTTATGGTCTAATTAAAACTGCTTTTTTCATAGCAATTTTTTTCAAAAGCTTTTTCTTTAGGGACATGGTCTTCTATGTGACTATGTTCTTCTATGTAATAATTTAATCCTAAAGCAAGATCGTCAGAAGATTCACACTCATAATTGCAGATGGAAATAGTAAATTCCACTTACATTTTGCACTTTGTAATTTCCACATACAGTATTTTCTAAAGTGATGCTTAGTTTTATTCACTGGGGTATACCATATCACATATAATATCTTTCTTCTTTGTGGATCTTAACATGAATAAATAATGAGTGAGCAATTTTAGCAGCCCACTGAAGTAATACTTCTAGGTTGGATTTATGAGTAATACTCCAGAGAACATCTGCTGAGAAAAAGACTGAAAAAACAATACAAACTATATATGTGTCAAAGCACAAAGATAAAAATCTTGCTCTGAGAACTAATCACACCCTGACCTCTTACCCCCAAAACATTATTTTTCATTCTATCAGAATTTTCATAAACATTGCTGAAAAGATAACTAGAGAAGAGGTCAAGAAATCACTGAATGTGAGTTATACAGTTATTTATTGTTGCATAAACAATAAACAAAACTAAAAAAACATTTTGATCTTTTTTGAAAACAATTGCATTACAAAGTCAACAGCCACAAGAGAGTGATTACCGACATATACTGGAAAAAAGGTTAAGGATAACAAAGGAGGAGGAAAGTATCTGTAGCAGACTACAACTAAGGAAGCATCTAATAGGTGTGACCAGTCCAGCTTTGCCTTTGACAGGACTTGATCACAACTGCTCATGGTTAACTCTGCCTTCAAAGGTACTTTACACAGCAACGCACTATAGAAAGCAGTGATTTCCCCTATACAAAAAGGGCAGGTCTCCTACGAGAAAAAAATCAACGTTTAGCTTCTAAGTTCAGTGATAATAAACTATGTTATAGGAACAGTATCGGAGAAATATAGAGAATCAAAAACCACACCCAGAACAATTAAGATGTACAGTATAGTACCACAGGACAAATACAACTAAGATGCTTGAAAAAGTGAGCACCTCTAAAGCAAATTACTAATACTGTACATCTAGTCAGAGGAACATCTGAATAGTTAAAACCAATCCAACAACCAAAAGCTTAAAGAAAGATTTAGAAACATCAGTCATAACAGTGCACAGAAGTGCCCTAAGATTCTTAGGCAGTAAAGAGCTGTTTAGACTGTCCAGATATGTGAATATACTGTATATATGAATAGGATTCTGATTTGCCCAAACATTTTCACAAGTCTGATGAAATTACAAATGGACTCTTCCTAAAAATCTGACTTTTGCAGAAAAAAACAAGTATTTTAGACTAAAAGGAGAACATTATACAGCATGTGCTTTGAAAGAAAGAGATACTCTGGACATACTGTAATATCACTATAGGAGATGGAAATAATCATCTGATTTATATCAAATTAATTTGGTTTTGTATCCAAACATTCCACAATGTATAATAATACTGTACCATCTGCTCATAGGCTTTCTTCTTTCAACAAGACAGTGACCTAAAACATATGGCTAAACTGCTCTGGTGAAATCAATGATGAATGTTCTTGGATAGCCTTCAAAATCACCACACCTCAATCTAATAGGAATGTTTTCTGCTGATTTGAAGAAATCAAAGAGCCAAAACAAAGAGACCAAGTATTGTTTGTCCAATTTTACTAATCTTAAAGACATACACAACGTAGAATGCACCCAGATGCCTGCAAATAACCTTGAGATCCCTTGTGAATATATTGTATGAAAGCTGTAGCAAAAGTACACAAAAAACTGACGCAAGGGTGCCAACAGTTTTTCTTTTTGATAGAAATGATTTTTTAAAATAATATATTGTTTAATTAGAAATAACTAAAGTCCGTTAAATTCCTGTTTCCATTTTATGAGACCATAAGGTAGGACATAATGTGGTCATCTTGCTCATTTGGTACCTATTTAATCTGAGGATCTCATTCAGCCAGTCTTAGAAAGACATCAAGCAACATCTCAAATTCATCTGTTTGAACTTTCTCTTAGTATTGTAGCATTTGTCACTGTTATGACTGTACTTGATACAATTTATTGCTTTTGTCTTTTTGAGGCAATGATTCATCCAAAAGATGTAAAGAATTCATTACAGCTCTAGTAATTGTATTATTTTAAATAATTATATTAACTTTTGCATTTTTTTTATTTTACAGTTCATTTATTGTTTTGAACAGAGGTTACCTTACAAGAAAGTATCATCTAAATATAGTAATACTATTACTTCTAATATTATGTGTGTAAATGATAATTGTACATATTTGGTAAGCAGTTCAATTTTTTTGCTCCCATCGATGCAATATTTTATTAGTTTAAAATTAAATGTCCATTTTAAATACACAAGGGTCTTTCAAAAGGCAAATGCAATTCATAAATATAACAAGCAAGTCACCAACTAGCATTTACTGGACTGCTTCACTCTACAGCTGTGGTGTTTGGCACACGTTTCCTGTTTTGGTACAGTAGTTTCTTGGTTCCTCTATAAGCCTTTATTGTGCTGTCCGTCAGTGCATCATGTTCACTGGCAAATTTTTAACAATTTGAAAAAAATGCAACTTGAGCATCTGTCACAGCCTACCTGCAGTCTGAAACATACCACCCTCTGTGTTTCACATCTGTGGACCCATTAAGCCTGGTGTCTGAAGTTTTTATGTAAAAAACAAGGGTAGTTGCAACACTGACTGAAAAGACTTATCTTCCAGCTGTTCTTTGAGAATACAAAATGGAATAGCATTAACTATGAACTATTTTTTTTTGTAAGAATTATTCTAAGAGTTTGATAAACTGTAGATTTGTCATTGAGTGTATGTACAGTATACATAAACAAAATCAATGTAGGCTAGTAAAAAGCATAACCTTATAAATGAAATATCCCCAGGAGTGCATTACTTTTTTAATACACTTATTGGCTACCTGTCTCCAACTGGGTGTTTAATAGAGCATGGTAAAAAGTTGGATTGAAACATTATTAATGTCACTCAGAAAATTAAGCACCCCAAATCTCTTATGATGTGTCAGGGGGCAATAGACAATTAGCCATACAATTTTGAGTGATATCATAGGCCTAGTCTACTTAAAAATGACACTTGACTGACAGTATGATTGCCTCTCAAATGACCACTTCTGGGATTTAAACTGTATACAATAATATGGTGTTGTGATCCAGGATATATAAAGATCAGGATATGATGATTAGTTTTCAAGACATTATAAACTTTTTGTCAGTTAGGGTGTTCTTAACTCTTTTTTGGTGTTACACTTTTCATCTCTTTTCTCCACACTTTATTTCCTAAGCCTCTTTATCTCACACATATTTTTAAATGCAGCAGCATGTCCTCTGTCCTGAGCAGCAGTGATTGTCAGAACTTAAAAAATGACAGCAATTGCAGTATATGTTTTCATAAGATTTTAAGTGTTTTTTTTAACTAACATCAATTTCCTTTCCCAACATTTTAGTGTTGACTTTTTTCAACAGGATGGTGGGGCTCAGGTTATCTTTTACAACCCTCATTACAACCAGCAGCCATTACCAAGGATGAAGAACTCCACAGGATTTTAATTGGCAGAAAATGTGATGAATCATAAAATGTGGACTATGTTTAAACACTTTGATCATACTTAAGAAAAGAACAAACCTTTACATTTTAGATGTCTTACATGGTCATTATAATCAGTAATTAAAAAACATACATAGCCTTACTGTTGACATGCATTATAATTTTTTTTATAAATTGGTATACACAGAGTAATGTTAGTTAAAGAATGGTAGAAATGACAGAAGGCCAGTTAACCCATTTTGCTCTTTTAATTACTAACAGCTTATCAATCTAAGGATTTTATCCAGCTATTTCTTTTTAGATCTTAGAAAAATAGCTTCAACAACATGGATGGATAACCCTTTGTATTAAGAAGTGCTAGGGATTTCCATGTTAATGCTAATGCACTCTTTCTACTTAAATAGTCAGGTTCACTTTTCACAATCTTTCCTAGAATTCTCCTCAGCATTGACTTTCTCATTTACTTTCACAATTTTAAAAACATCTCTAAATTCCCTTGGACTCTCCACTGTTCAAGTCTAAAACAGAGTTTTCAGCTTCCTATCAGCTGAGGGGATTTCTTTATGACCCAGACAACAACGACCTTCTGTCAACAGATTCCATATCATTCCTTAATGTGAAATAATAACAAACATTGCAGATGGTATCTTAAATGAGGTCTTGTTAAAACATTGTATTATTTGAAGATAGTTTTCATCAACTTTAGTTCTAAATTCTTACTGTAAAAATTGATCTATAAAGACAGAGTTGTCAAACCCTTTAATGAAGGATGAGGCAGGGAGCAGCTGCAAGAATGAACATGAGGTGGAGGGAGAGAACAAAAACAAAACACATAAGTGAGCAAGAAGAATTATATTTATATGTATGTAGGCAGAAGTGTGCAAGATTAGAGTTTGACCCCCTTCATGACATTTGTTCTAATATTCATTTATTTTGCCTGTTCTAAACTACTGTAACTCGTAAACATTACATTTTGTTTGTCAAGTCTCTGCCAAGTCCTGGATGGTGTCCTTTGCTGCTTCCCACTATTTTTGTGTCACACACAAGTTTTCTGCTTCTGCCACAAATATAGATCATTTATGTAAATCAGAAATAGCTGGAGGTCTAGAACAGATTCCTGGTGTACTCTACTAATTACCTCAGCCCAACTGTTCTTTCCTCTTACTATAACTGCTTTTTGTCCATTAACCAGTTCACAATCTGCAGTATCTTTTCGTTGAATATCTACATTTTTAAATATGAGAATTAACTTTTTATGTAGAATCATAATCAGTAATATTTTTAAAGAAGGAGTGGGTACTTTGATTTTCTAACGTATTATTTGAATGTTTTGCATTTTGTGTGTCATTAGTTGGGTACACTTTTTTTGTTTTCACATTTAAGAAGCAGTATTTAAGGAGGTTCACCTCTGCTGTGTGAAACCCATAGCAAAGAGGTTCCTACAATAGGTAAAGTATGTTTGTGGTAATGCTTGGCAGAGAAAGTTGATAGGCTCCAAAAGTTTCCCATGTAATTAAGAAGGTGCTATGGAAGATACTTTTTGACAACATTCTGGCTAAATATGTGTATTTGCATTTTATGTATGTATATATACACAGTATATAAAGCATTTTATCTTCTTGTGTGTATGTGTGTGTAAAGTATTATGAATGACTTTATTGAATTTTAACCTTAACATACTGTGTGTATCTACTTTAAGGTTATGGGATGTGTGGCTCTGCAGGTTGGCTACTGTCACAGTCAAAGTTTTCGTCATTTAATTTTTCTTTACTTTTATTTTTTTAATCAATAACACATGTGCTACATTCTGAAAGGCTTTCTGATTATCTATATATATATAATATTGCAGGATTTACATATACTGATTATTATTTAAGCTTGTTTGAAGAATCCATAGCAATAAATAAAAGAAAAGAAAAGTACTGTAACTTCAAACCATTTTCATTGTATCCTATCAGTGCAGCACACCTTTGTCTTCACTGAGCTCCTGTTGTTATGTGCACCACAACAGCAGGATCATCCAGTCATTACTAAGGATAAAAGACACTCAAATATCTCTCACTCAGACAAAGATTTGAATGATCCAATGATGTTACAAACACAGAACTTAATGATGGCTGATGTAATCTTTAATTAAAAATACTGACATCCTAACATGAAGAACAAATATCACAGTCCAGTATGATACAATTCCCTCATCATAACCGGTGACACATTTTTAAAAGAGAGCTGCAGTAGCTGTTCAGTGTTGCAGCAGTATTAGATATTAATGTAAATACAAATACTGTATGTTGAATGGCCTCATTCACATCCATAACGATTTTCAGCATTGGATAATCTTTTACATTTTCTAGAAATCTAGGGATCCGAGAAAAGAAAATAAACTAATACCCCCACTCTCTCTAAATGTAGTGTTTCTAAATGTTTTACAAATATTTGTAATATACAATACATTATATTTAAGAGAAGAACATTAAAATGATAAGGCTGTTGCAGAGCTTTATAAAAGCCTCATAAAAGGAGGACTATTTGGTATAAAGCTATAATTAAATTATTATTAGTAGTAGCAGCAGTAGTTAACATGAAGGGGTTCAGCGATGTATGATGGAGCCAGATTGTTTAGAGCCTTAAAAGTCTGTAACAAGATGTTATATTTAATATGTGACTTTTTTGACAAAGTGGAGATTTAAGTGTAGAATATGCTGAGAACTTACTGAGAAGAGGGTTAGGGAGCCCGTACAGCAAAGTTGCAGAAATCAAATCTTTATGTTATATATATATGTATACCTAAACCAAGCACTCAGCATCACACATTGATAGAAATTTACTAATGTGGTAAATATTTCTAAGATGCAAAAAAGAGAATTTAACATAAATCTGAGTATCATCTGTATAACAGTGAAACTGAAGACCATGTTTGCGTAGAATCTGACCAAGAGGAAGCATATAAATAATAAAAAGCAATGGGCATCTTATAGGCACCTAGTCATCTTATTTAAGACTGTGGACTTTGTTTCAGGTCTATATTCACCATGTTTGATGAGCCATTTAGATTAATTTACAATAAATAAAAATAGAACTGGAGTCATTCTATGCCACTGTAATAGCTTCTATACTACTGCAATATGCATCCTCAACAGATAACCACAGTGCCTAAATACACATCTGCACTATACACTTATTGCATGGTCTACCATGTTTTTTTGTTGTTTTTTTTGTTTCACTACTACATATTTATTGTTCTTGTTGTGTACATTGTGTGGTGTTGTTTGTTGGACTATGTATGTCTCGAGAGATCAGCGTGATTAAGAATTCCAAATTAGTTTGCTTTACATTAGATTGGGACATCAATACAATGGAAATGCACTTTCCATGTTGTAACCTATAAAGCAACCTGTTACTCAATTTTTGTTTTCTTCCAAAATTTCAACCTCTTGTGAACATTGCAGTCACTTAAAATAGCCTGAAAACCAAGAAGCAATCTGATCTTCCCTCACTGCTCTTGTGTTGCAGTGATAAAAGATGAAGCACCAAAAGAGCTGAACAATTTAAGAAATTGAGGTCTTTTGTTTGAGGCTTTGAAGATTGACCTTTGCCAAATTGTTATCATCTGAAGGGGGATGATTCAGTCAATTCAAAGTTAAAAGACCAGCTGATCCAGAAATACTCATAGTTCTGTCATTGTAAACAGCTGGCAACATGTCATTAAGCACTTCCGACTAAAGATACCCTGCACCAATCTGTATGAATATTAATTTTATATCTTATAGCTGCTCTGAAAATTGTGCACAATGCAGCTTCAACACTATTTTACCAAGGGGATACAATATCCAAGTTACAGTATCTATGACTGGCTATGCATAAGCCTTAGTATATTATCTATTGCATAGATGGACACAGATCCAGACAAAATCTTAAATTTATTTTTTTGGTGATATTACCATGAGTTGAGCCAGTATATTGTGCATGCTTTCAGCTACTGTAGATAAGAATAGTTATATACTGTATATTTAGCCTTGTTAATTACTGGAGGTTAGCAAGATATTTTCTCTGTCCATGTACTGTATAATGCAATGAATTTCTGTAAAACTGCACCACTCAGTTTTATGATACACAATTTTTATCATCTCTATTTAAAAGTTGTCATATTCACATATTCAAAGCAGCTCAAAAATGTCTCGCTTCTTTTAAGAGAACCTACAAGGATTTTATTTAACAGTTCATCATGTTAATATTAAACGAGCTTCTTCAGAAAACGGATAAAAAAGCATCAACAAACCCTGTCTCTTTTGAAGACATTAGGCATGAAATTAATAATGTATAAGGATTTGAAAGATTTAAAGTTAAATGAGCATAAAATGTACCACCTAAAGTAAAGAAATGGTCAGGTGACAGTTCTCCAATTGAGAACATGGTTACATGTTAGAACATGGATATACAAAGGCACACATTTATACATAATATTTCATTTAAATCTGTTTATTAAACATAATAACAAATTATGCATGCAAGTTTTGAAAAAATGATAAATCTGAAGTTAAGAAGATAACAAAGATATCTCACCCATTAGTGATTTATTTGTGTAGTGTGTTTTCTGGACACAGAAACACAATCGTTCTCTTTTTACTTTAATCTATTGCCAGGACCAGTGGAAAACATGTTTAGACAAGGTAATGAAATGAAAATGCACAGATGCAACACTTTAATATTTTCATTTTATCTTTGCAAAACACTTAATATTTCTTGTTGTTCTCACATGAGCAAGGACAAAAAAAACATTGGTCTGATGGCAAGAAATTTTATAAAACCCCAAGATACCATCTTATACTCATTTGGACTCAAATTATCATCTGTATTGAGCAATTTATAGATCAATTTTCAACTGCATCTCCTGCTAAACCTTGTTAAAACAAAATTTATGTATTCAATAAAAATTTCCCGATTTATAAATATCTAGCCATCTGACTGCATAGTGCTTTAAATTTCAGAAATCATATTGATAAAATACAAAATAAAGTAAAGCCCTCCCCATCTTGCACTACAATGACATAGTTTACGCATTGGTCTCTAAAGCTGCTCTTGGGAAACTTTATGTTATCATTCTTTAGTTAGTTTTATTACTGGCTCTCCCTATTGCACTCATCATTGTGAGCTTTATT